>NC_056732.1:298117759-298345259 GCF_019279795.1 Protopterus annectens | reverse complement strand
ATTTACCCATGGAGTCCACATGTAACAGATCAAATGCTTCTGCAGACGTTTACAAATTTCAGAGAGGATAGGAACCTAAAAGTCTCCATAATGTTTTACGCTAGCATTATGTATTGTTTCTTCTGCCTTCCCTGATGACTGTAGTGCTTTCCTGCCTGTCTCCCACTTTGCCTGTTTACATAACTCCTCCGCAGTCCTCCATTTGCCTTACGGTCATTCTACATTCTGCTCCTCATTCATTTTGTACCTCAATTTAACAGCGTGATCATCCTGATACAGATCTGCTTTATAGATTTCAGTGAGACTGTCCTTTAAGGTGACTCCATCAGTAGCAAAATGCTCTCTTTTTCTATGCCTTCTTCCAGAGACCCACTAGTATATATGCCCTCTCATTAGTCCACATTTGAGTCACTGAAGTCCTGGGTCTTGTTCTTCTTTGTTGTGCTAGCACTGTACACTAGTACCACTTCTGAAAAGAACACTGCACATAACAACACTCTCTGCATGTCCTGTCCACTTGCATTCCCTTTCCTGTGTGTCTTCTGTAGAAAAACCTGTCAAGTCAGTAGTGCCAAAATGCAAGGAATGAATATTTTTAATTTCCTAGATTGTATTGTGTAGTCATAGTCATAGGACAGCTTACACTGCAACTTGTACATGTCATCTCTCACTCCTTGCAGCCATTGACTCTCCCTTATCCCTTCTCACCTGTCAATCCCTTCTGCAGTTCTTCCTAGGCTGCTTGTGTTACCTTTCCTAACCACTTCTTCGAAGGTATTCCAGTTGTGTGTACCACTTCTGGAGTCCTTTCCTGTTCCAGCTGTGCTCCTCCTCTTTAGACTATGAGGGTGCAACACTGCTGCCTTATTCCTTGGTCACTTTGTTTATTCTCTGCCTGCTTTACCCACTAGCGCCCCTTTACCCCCTAGCGCCCCTACTCCTCCACCTTCTCTTCATTACTTCCCATCTCCTTTTTACTCTCCTCAGGCCTCAGTCATGTACAGATCTGTTTTTTCTGCCTTTTTTGCATCTAGCACATTTGCTATGGGCTGCCCTATTCTATCAATATCCTGTCCCATTCTATCTGTAATCTTATGTTGTCCATTCTTAGCCACACACCTCCTTCCTTCTTACTCTTCCTATTCCAGCTCTGCACTACTGAATAGTTTTCCTTTGCTCTCACATGTCTTCTTGCATTACATCTAACAGATCACATTATTTCCACGTCTCCCTACCTGCAACTAACTCAGGTAAGCCCTGAGCTCTCTCATTCTCTGTTTTTTCTAACTACCTCAACTTTCTACCATCCCAGTCATCATTTACAGTCTGCACCCAATGCACTCCACATTTTGGTAAAGCACACTGCCATATCAGACCCATGGCACTTAACCTATTTTGGTCCTTTACAATTTGTCAAATACATTTTCCCCTTTTTGGAGGTTTTATTTTCTGTTACAGTTCATGTTACTTTTATCTGTTTGAATAGTCTTTGTTGATTGTTTCTCACTGAACAATTCCTAACCTTCTTTTGTTTCTACCTGCCTAACAAGGGGTTATCCTTCATTTACTAAATCCTCATCCGCTTGTCTCATCTCACTGGCACCTTCAGTACCCTCCTATATGCCATGCCTACTCAGTCTGTCCCCATGCTTTAATAATGGCAGAGACAAAACATGAAACTACCCTCAACATGCAAACTATGAGGTGTTATTTTACCAGCTACAGTGACTTCTAGTAAGCAGGACTCACAAGTAGTAATGCCCTTGCACACACATTGCAAGCTTGATTACCACCGTTTGTGTGACGGTACACATGCAATGCAGTTAGTTTAATCCCTTGAATAATGAAATGTAAATGGAATCTCTACCATTAGATAATATATAACAACAGTAGATGTCTCTGTCTTCACTGTTGCAATATTCCTTACAATAGTGATCCTCTGCCACTGGCGGCCCGACATCCAGCCAGTATACCAAAACCTTTAGGTTGTTTCAGGTACATCATACGTCACAAGTATGCTCCTTGCGTACAGGACAGAGCAAAAAGATAATGTTAGTGAGAGTGCAAAAAGCTTAGGAAGAAGAAAGAGAGGAAGAAGGACCATCAGAGCCCTCTAGAAACCCATGAAGAATGGCCCTAGCAAAGCCATCTCTAGATCGGGATATCAAATCCAACTTATAGTGCTTGGTAAATGTATGCACAGAAGTCCAGGTAGTTGCCTAAAGGAATGTAGACTGCCTGCAGTGTTACATGATACTGAATAGCTAGTTCCCACACTAGAAGTGCCAACCAGCATAAGAGATAAGACCTAGTCACCCCTTGCTTGTTGACATACCACATCACTGTGGTATTGTCTGTAAGCACTTTCAAACACCAAGGACCCTGCACCTTTAGAGAGACGAAGGAAGCCCCCCATCCTATGTTTGAAGCATCCGTGAAAGTACAGTTTTGTACCTACCATAAATGTAGATGTTCGAGTGCTTATACAGCTGCAGTCATAACAGATGGGTTATCCTGCCGTCAGGCGGGTCCTCGGTCGGCCGAATTCCAAAGTCTAGGTCCGGTGTCAGATGTCGTCGCTTCTTCCCTGACGTCAGTGCGACAGGGGTATAAAAGAACCAGCCGACGCCATTTTCTTCAGTTTTTCTTGCCCCAGATGTTAGGTGCCCCCAGTAGGAAGGCAAAACATAAATTTATGTAATGATGCAATGCAATATAATCAAAAAACAGTAGTTGCAAGCAAAAACACTATAAAAGAATACCCCAATCAGGTTGTATGAGAAGGTGTTAGCCATTAGGCCTGTCCCAAGAGGGGAAGGAGGGAGGGAAACCTGGACTGCAACTGTATAAGCTCGAACATCTACATTTATGGTAGGTACAAAACTGTACTATGTTCATCGTGCATACAGCTGCAGTCATAACAGATGGGTAGAATCCCAAAACTAAAAAATGATGTGGTAGGCACTAAGTGGAACTAGGAGGAGCAGGGATGCCCTGCAAGACTGCAGTGGCAAAGCCCGCTCTAGATTTGGAGTATAATGGTAGGTGATGGTGCTTGGAGAAAGTATGTACAGAACTCCAAGTGGCTGCTTCCAAAACATCTTTGGTAGGAACCCCCCTGAGGAAAGCTGCAGAGGTAGCTGTGGCCCTTGTGGAGTGAGATCTGATGCCTGTAGGTACAGTTTTACCATGAAAAGAATAACAAAAGTGTATGCAGTGGGCTATCCATTTTGAGATTGTCTGTTTGGAAATGGCCTTCTCTTGAGCACCTGTAGCATAGGACACAAAGAGTTGCTCTGATTTTCTGAATGGCTTTGTTCTGTCCAAGTAATAACGAAGCTGCCTGTGAATGTCCAAGGAATGCAGTAGTTTCTCCCCTTTGTTTTGTGGATTAGGATAAAAGGTAGGTAAGTGGATAGCCTGATTCAAGGCTACCCTGGATACTACCTTTGGCATAAAGGAAGGGTTGGTTCATAAGGAAACTCTGTCCTGATGGAAAATGATGAAAGGCTGCACAGCCATGAGGGCTTGTAGTTCCGAAACCCTGCGTGCTGAGGTGATAGCCAGAAGGAAGGCTGTTTTCCATGACAAATATTGCAGTTCTGCTGAAGCAGCTGGCTGAAATGGAGGCAGGGTCAGTTTTTCTAGAATTAAATTGAGGTCCCAAGCAGGCACTGGTTGCTTCCTTGGGGGTTTTATATTCTTAGCCCCTCTGAGGAACTGTCTGAAGAGAGGTTGAGAGAATAAAGGAGGATCAGTGTTGTACTGAGCAGAAATGGCTGAGGCATGGATTTTGATGGAGGAGAATGAAAGTCCACTGCTTAGCATCTCAGCTAGATACTGTAATATTTGAGGTAAATTCAGTATTTAAGGATTCTGACCCTTTTTCTGATTCCAGGCACAAAACCGTTTCCATTTTGCGGAGTAGACTTTTCTAGTAGAAGGCCTTCTGGCCTCTAAAATGACATCCTGCACCTCCTTGGAGAGTAGGTTCTGTTGTGAATTTAAGGAATCCTCCATGCAGCTAGATTGAGTGTTTTCAGCTGACTGTGAAGAGTTTTGAAGTTGTGCTGGGTCAATAGAAGAGGCATTAGAGGCAGGATCCATGGTGGGGAATGCATCAGGCTCCTCAGGAGTGGGTATCAGTGTTGTCTTGGCCAGTCTGGAGCAATGAGAATCATCCTTGGTCTGTCTGCTCTGGCTTTTAATAGAACTTTGGGTAGTAGAGGAAGAGGTGGAAAGGCATAAACTGTCATTGTTGCCCAACTGAAAGAGAGTGCGTCCACTTTCCAGGCCTGTGGATGATAGGTCCTTGAGCAGAATTTTGTCAATTGGTAATTTCTGTGGGTAGCAAAGAGATCTATGTCTGGCCTTCCCCATGCTTGAATTACCTTTGTAAAAACTTGAGGATGCAACTTCCATTCGTGTGGATCTGTCATATTTCTGCTTAGGTTGTCTGCCAGTGTGTTTTCCTTGCCTGGCAGGAATTGTGCTTGAAGTTGGATTTGTAATTCCAGAGCCATGTTCCAAAGAGACATGGCTAGCCTGCACAGGGGATATGAATGGGTTCCTCCCTGTTTGTTTATGTACCACATCACTGTGGTGTTGTCTGTCCTTATCAATAGCTGGCCTGGATGCAGTAGGTCTTTGAAAGCCATAATAGCATTTTTTACTGCTAGCATTTCCTTTTGATTGATGTGTAGGTGCTTTTCCTTTTGGGACCATTTGCCCTGAATGCACTGATCTGTCATGTGCGCCCCCAGGCATAGTCCGAGGCATCTGTTGTGATGATTTGATTTGCTTGAGGCAAGCAGAATGGGAGGCCTATGTTTCTTTGGCATGCTTGAGCCCACCACAGGAATTCCTTTTGGAGGCATGGAATCAGTGGTATAATTGTTTCCAAACTGTGGCTGTGTTGAGACCATAAGCTTTTTAGGTACCATTGAAGTTTCCTCATATGCAGCTTTGCACATGGGATTAGCAGGATGCAAGATGCCATGAATCCCAGAGCCTGCAGGATTTTCCTTGCAGTCAGCCTGGTGAAGGTTGCCAGTTTTCTGAAGTATTGAGTTAGTTGCCCTTGTTTCTCTGGCATGAGGTAGGCCATCTGGGTGTTTGTATTCAAGTTGGCACCCAGGAAAATTATTGTTTGAGAGGGTATTAGTCTTGATTTCTTTTTGTTGACTGTGTATCCCAGAGAGTTCAACAACTTTATTACAAACGCCAGGTGTTTCAGAAGTATGTGTTTGCTGTCCGCTTGGATCAGGCAGTCGTCCAAATATGGGTATATTTGTATCCCTTGAAGTCTGCAGAAGGCAATTACTGATGCCAGGCATTTCGTGAACACTCTGTGTGCAGTAGATAAGCCAAAGGGCAATGCAGAGAATTGATAATGGGTTGAACCTGCAAGAAATCTGAGGTATCTTCTGCAATCTTGTCTGATAGGGACATGCAGGTATGCCTCCTTGAGGTCCAATGTTACCAGCCAAGACTCCTTTGCCCAGCATAGGAAGAAGCTGCTGTAATGTGAGCATCTTGAATTTTGGTACGAGTAAATATGTGTTTAAAAATGGATAGGTCCAAAACAGGTCTCCAATCTTTGTCCTTCCTTCGTACCAGGAATAGTCTGGAATAAAAACCTTGACCCTGTTCTTGTGCAGGTACCTCGAATAGCTTTCATGTCCATGAGAGCTGAAATTTGTTTTTGTGCCTCTGTCCTTTGATTTTGTGGCAGGTTTGGCATGCCTCTCATTTTTGGAAGGGTGTGAAAGTGGAATCTGTAGCCTCTGTCTATAATGTCCAGGATCCATTTGTCTTTTGTGACAATATGCCAATTTTTCGAAAATAATGCCAGTTTTCCACCTAAAGGTGCTGCCATTAGAGCTTTGCTTGGCATGCAAAGGAGAAATTCATTGGTTCTGCTGTCTGAATGGCTGTGATCTATCCTTTCCACCTCTTGGTGTAGGTGCTTGCCATTGTCTGCCTCTAAATGATCCTTGAGATTGCCCTCTACCCCTCGGGCGCCTGTATCTACCTCTTTTGAGGTCTGTCCGTGGCTGGAAAGGACCAATTTTTTGAATTTCTACTGAAATGTGGAGGTTGTACCTGTAGGAAATCTTTCACTGTTTGCATTGATTTTGCCTTTTCCTCCATTTTCTTTAATACCTCCTCAGCTTTAACACCAAACAATACATCTTTTTGAAGAGGTGCATCTAGTAATTTACCTTTGACATGATCTGGTAAGGTTTGCTCTTTGAGCCAAGCATGTCTACGTATGACTGATCCTGTAACAGCAGCTCTACATGAGGCCTCTAAAGCATCAAAACCACATTGCAAGGTATGTTTACCCACTTGTTCTGTACTATGCAACAAATCCTGCAACTCCTTCAAGTCTGGTTGTTCAGGTTGTGACATTTTGCTTTTCAACTGAGATAACAAAAACTGTTGATACTTTAACACATGGAACTGACAGTTTAATGCCCTCATGGTTAAAGTGGCCGAGGTGTATACCTTTTTCCCCCACCTTTCTAAAGCTCTGGAATCTCTCTCTGAAGGTAATGGATTTTTGGCAGTGGAGGCCTTAATTCCCTTGGGACCCTGTGAAATAGTTTCTGGGTCAGCCGCATGGCATTTGTATAGGAATTGGTGTGAATCAGGAACCCGGTAATACCTGTCAGGCTTGACTGGAGCTGGAGGTAAAGAATCTGGGTTAAGGTTGGCCTCTGAATACACATCATCTAGAATGTCTAAGACAGGAGGGATAGCCAGAGGCCTGTGCTGAGGGAGTAAGAGGAAATCCCTGAGCCTTTTCTTGGAGTCTGAGTAATCTTGGCCTTCCCAGTGGAAGTGTTCCCTCAAAGTATGCAAGGTTTCCCCAAAAGAATAGTCCTCAGGGGGGGAGACAGAGGGAATGGACTCCTCTGCATCAGAATCTTCAAAAGGGGAGTATGAATGTTCCTGGTCTACAGAATGTTCTGAAGTAATGGAGGCCTGGTCCGAGGAAGGGTATTCTTCCTCTACTTTGGGCCTTTTGTCCGAGGGGGCTTGAGAACCCCTGACAGAGTAATCAAATCCTCAGCCATTTTGAGCATCTGTTTTTTAGGCATGGGGTCTTGAGAGGGGCCCTGTGGAGCTTGTCTTTTAGTATGCATGGCTGCTTTAGATTTAGTGAAGGCCTTAATGGAAAAAGAAGAAGAAGGCCTGAAGACACCTTGAGAGGTGGCAGGCCTGTCTAAACAATGAGTTTCCCCGCCAAGAGTGGCGTCGGTATCTGTAATCGGGGTGTGGGCCAAGGAGCCAGCGACCTCGGGCACAGAAGACACCGCTAAGGAAGTGTCATCGGTAGTCAGGGGCTGCGTAGGCGCCTCACTGAGAACTGGAGCATCTGTAGTCGGCTTTAGCATGGTGTCTGTAGAAGTCGCGGACCTCATATGTCGGTCCTTATCTTTGCATCTTTTACTCAAAACTGGAGTCGGAGTATCCGACGACATAATGTAATTAAACTTTTTGCCAAAATAGTGTTGGGCGAACTCCGCCCGACGCTTAATAGTGCGTTTGTTGAATGTAGCACAAAAACGACAGGCTGAGATGTCGTGGTCTGGGTCTAAGTAAGGAATGCAGAGGGAATGGAAATCCTTATGCGATATTTGCTTCCCACATGAAATGCAATTATTAACTTTGTCTGACATCGGTCTGAGACAAGAAAAGTTTCCCCAATGGGGTACTTAGCTTTCAAGAAGACTTCGGTTGAGAAATATTCATAATCTCAGGAGCTGGCCGACCGGCACTTGCGAACTGCTTCTGCTTCAGGCACTGCACGGCAAGAAAGACTGAAGAAAATGGCGTCGGCTGATTCTTTTATACCCCTGTCGCACTGACGTCAGGGAAGAAGCGACAACATCCGACGCCGGACCTAGACTTTGGAATTCGGCCGACTGAGGACCCGCCTGACGGCAGGATAACCCATCTGTTATGACTGCAGCTGTATGCACGATGAACATCAGCTCCTCAGAGGGAAGAGGGAGTTGAAAAGGGAGCCCTGGATTGAGAGCTGACTACTGACTCCACCACTGAAATTCCAGCTTGAGGCATGGAAGAAGAGGAACTAAGACGTCCAGGGGGTGAGAATGCTGAAGCCAAACTGACTAGAAACCACTTAAGTTTTCTCATGTGGAGTTTGGCAAATGGAAGCATAATTATGGTGGAGGCCATAAAACTTACAGCTCTCATAAATTTGCTTGCTGTGATGAAGGCCAGAGATAAACGGGACTGAAAGAGAGAAATGAGAGTCAAGGCCTTGGGAGGAGGCAGTATGCCATCATTGGAACAGTCTGGATCCTGCACCCCGGGAATATATGATCCCGTGAAGGAATCAGAAAAGAGTTTTGGAAATGTATAGTGAAGCCCAGGCTTTGCAAAAGGGAAATGGCAAAGTGAAGATGCTGCCGTAGAATCTCTGGAGAGGATTCCTGAAGCAGGATATCTAGCCTGTAAAAAGAAATCACTGGAGTAAGGCATTTGGTGAATACCCTTGGAGCAGTAGAAAGGCCAAAGGGCAGAGCAGAGAACTGAAAATGCCAGGAAGCAACATAGAAACAAACACTTCCTGAAAAGGGAGTCAATAGGAATGTAAAGATAAGCATCCTTGAGGTCCAAAGACACTAGAAAAGCCTGAGGAAGCAGCAGAGGGAACAAAGTCTTAAGGGACAACATTCACAAGGAAAGGACTTTCAGAAAGGTGTTCAAATGAGAAAGCTCTAGAAGAGGACTTCACGTGCCCTCATTCCTGGGAACCAAACATATTCTGGAGTAAAACCCTTTTCCTCCTTTGAGAAACTGGAACTTTCTGTATAGTTCCCAGAGTCAAAAGATCCTAAAACACCTCTGTAAAGAAAGCTAACTGTTCTTGAGGGGCTGAGGAATACCCCAGAAAGGAGGAAGAGAGTTCCAGACCATGTAATAACCTAGGCGGATAGTGGAAGAACCCAGAAATCCTGAGTATTATTTAACCAACCTGGAAGGGATAGGGAAAGACAAACAGAAAGAGAAATGTGACTGAGAAAAATAGGATAATTAGACAATACCTGGTTTGTCAGGAAAAGGAGATTTCTGGGTCACAGGCATCTCCTTAGCAGGAGGAAACCTTTTACTCCCCTTCTTACCCTTGGGAGGAGGACAAGATTGCCTATAAACAAAGGTCAGTTTATTATGGTAATGTCTTTGAAATTTAAGCATAGGAGAAACAAAAACATGCTAATTTCCTGCAATGCCTTGCCCTTATGCTGAAGAGACAAACAGATCAGAAGCAGCTGCACCAAATAAGTGTGTGTTATTCAAAGGTGCATCCATTAACTTAGTCTGAATATCATCAGGCAAAGGCTGAAGTCGAAGCCAGGAATATCTCCTTATTACAGAACCAAAAGCAGCAGCTCTGGAAGAAGCCTCTGCCTCATCATAACTACACTTAATAGAATGGCAAGCCACCTGAGCAGAAGTCCTCAGCAAGGAAAGGGCAGAAGTCATACCTTCAGAATCAGGAAGGTCAAAAATTACTTGACAGGCCTGAGAGAGAAGAGCTAAAATATTTCTGGACATATGAGGCTGGTAATTGACAGCCCTAAAAGCCAAGGTAGCATAGGTATAAACCTTCTTGCCTAGCCTTTCCATGGTCCTACTGTCTTTATCAGAAGGAAGAAGCTTTGTAGAAGTTAGTAACTGAGATGGATTGTCAGAAGCCACAGACACCACAGAGGGGTCAGCTGAAGGAAATCTATAAAGGAATTTGCAATCCTCAGGCACCCTTATAAAACCTATGAGTTTTTTTTTTTTTTTTTTTTTTTTTTTGGTGGGGGCTGGGAGTCTAGAGCCTGAGATGCAGTAGAAACCAACAAGGCAGCCAAAACAGGAAGGACAGCAAAAGATCTGGGAGAGTCCATTTGCAAAAAGCTCACAATACCTCTTCTGCAGCTCAGAAACCTGAGCACAATCCCATTTAAAAAATTCCATCATCCTGGAAATTGTGTCCCCGAAGGAAATCTATTCAAAGGGAGTGTTAGGACTAGGAGACTCCTCTTCCTCAGAACCACAGTCTAAAGGAGAAGGAATCTGGGATGAATAAGCAAGGGATTCCTCATCTCAATCACCCTCTTCCTCAGAGAAATCTTATTCCCTAGTCCTTTTAAGAGCAGCTGAGGACCAAAGTAAAGCAGGAACAGAAACTCATTGAGGAGGTTTCAAAGCCATAAGGGAATTAAACAAACCCTGAGTGAAATTCTGCCATTCACTCTGAAAGTCTTTAGGAATAGAGGGAACATGCTTTGTTTTTTGTTTCTTTTTCAAAGGGACATCTACCCTATAAAACTTAGAAGGCTCAGACATTGGTTGACATTCAACAATTGTCAGAACTTCCTCTCTAACTAAAATCTGAGGAACACCCCTATGCCCTTTGATAATAATCAGCCATGGTTCCCCCCAAACATCCAAAGAGGAAGTCTGTGAGGCCTCAAGGGATGTGCATGAGGTCAGATCCACGTTGGTCTTCAAAGGGGTCTTTCACCATCCTCGGGAGAGACGTCTGGCAAAGGTGGTATAGAGGAAGAATCAGACCAAGACTTCTTGGCCACCTTCTGCATGGATGTCGTCTATAAAACTAGAATAAAAACATATTTGTTACTTATTCTCCAGCATAACATTAAACAGATGAGGGGGGAAAATCTTGGGGACAAAAAAAACCCCCCACACAAATGCTTGTTTATAATTTGTCAGAATAAAAGAAAATTTCCTCACCACAAGCAAAAACTTCCTGATCACTACAAGTAACAACACAATGTCTATGTCCTGCTTCTCAACCGCAATCAGTACATCATGGTGTTGGAATGGGGCAACAGTGAAGAAACAAAGAACAGACAAGATCTCATAAATTAAACTTAGTGAAAAATGTCTCCGCCTAAGCAGGATGTTCATTCTTGCTAATGCCCACGCTAAAATGAAGAAATAACTAATCACTTTCGTCTTAACCAAAGTATGCTACGTGAAACAGTCACACAGCTGACAGACACTGATAACTTGTATTACAATGAAGGCACCCTGACATCCATCAGATCTTTAACCATGATTTTGGGACACCATGAAGATCAGTTGTTTTGTAACTGGCCGACTAATAAATCAGATACTCATAAGACATATACATTCATGTCTGTACAAGTACCAATACACTCCACATAGCCAGGCAGCAGTGCTACTGGTGTGATGGCTTGTCATGTCCTAAGAGATCAACCTTTGTCAATAATATATGATCTAGTCAGCAGCATAAACCATGGTGATTTTTTTTTCTTTTAATATTATTTCAGAGATGTCACAAAATATTATTCAGTATAGCTAAATTCAAGGAGTGAATCTGGAAAAAAAAGAAGAAAGAAAAATAGAACAAAGTATAGACACTAACTGAAAAACATGACCAAAGAATACATAACTAATGAAAATTATTAGACACTAGCAGTGACAGTTTAACACATAATGCCTGGATACATGAAATATGGCCCTTATTATGGCCCAAACAACCTGGCCTCATTTAATTGAATGGGTATTTAAAGAAGTAGGCCAAGGGGAGAGTAACAGCTGTTGCCAACTTACTCATCCCAAGGGGTGGGGTTAGTACTGACCTAGCTGCAATAGTGGCACCTCATGGGTCACAGAGAAACTGCTATGCTCCATGTGGGATGTGGAGGTAAATGCCTGTCACGGAAATTACTCTTTCCAAATTAGGAGGGGGATTGTGAAGAAACATACAACTTATTATACTGCGTGTGTATTGAATCAAACCCGACAGCCAGAGGATAGGGATAGGAGTACAAGAAAAATCTTCCAACTCCCCTCAGGATTATGGCTTATAATCTTCAACACTCCCTAACTCTCACCACCTCGGGTCAATGTCTGCTGAACCTGGGAATTAGGTGAAACAAATATGTCAAGTATGAGAAAGAAGTTCATGCTGTGCAGACATAATAGGACCAAATTCAGAGTACAAAAAAAAAAACAAGATGTACTGTGAAGTGCAGTTCTGTGGTAAAGGCAGCAACTTGTGAGCACAGTGTTCTCCTACCAGTAATAAGCCTATAATCAGATATAAAACAAGCCAAATATGCTTCAAACAATATCAACTAATTGTTACTGCATCTGCCTGTAGCAACAGTAAAGCAATCAACTAGATTGCAGACATTATGAAATAATTTAAATTTTCATTTGGCTACAGCAATGATGGAAATAATTTACAATTACATATACCTGTGGCAATAGCACACTAAACTATGCAGTAAAAGCAAATGCTCTAGGATGGCACTGATGTTTGTAAAAGACATACAAAATAAATAAACAGATCAAATTATATTTCACTGTATTAGCAAGGAATATTTGTCAAAGGACGTTTATCACCATCATCACCATCACTGATGTGTATAATCCCATCCTTACCCAGGATGAAACACACACACACACACACACACACACACACACACACACACACACACACACACACACACACACACTAATGATTTCTACTGGAGGATACAAATATGGAAACTTTCAGGTCATATGTTGTTTGACTAGATGCTTTCTGTATGTGCCTGTACTCCCACTGCAGCTATATCCTAAACTGGGCATGCTCAGAATGACAAATAGGAAAATATGTGTACTCACCACACCAGTGAATTTGTGAGAATATGCTCCAACCTTTGTCTAATTCAGAGCAACCTTCTCTAAGCCCCGCACTCATTTCCTATCTACTCTTCCTCATTCTAGAAAATGCCGGTTCTTCAGCACCATCCTGTAGTAATCAAATCCCAGGACAAATGACTATGGAAGGTGTGGCATAGGCAGAACAAAGATTTTGTCCGTTATAGTCAATAAACATGTGCTATTTACAACCCCTCAAAAACTCCATATTCTAATTCTTAGTAATAACACTGATCATACCTCTCAACCTCTCAGAGCAAGAACGCTGGACAAAGTCATAAATAAACGTGGGGCAAAGGCCCAAAAATAGAGACAATTTTTAAACATTGCTCTTAAAACTTGGAAAGTTAATAGAGTAACAGGTTTTGGAGTAGAATGGATTTTCTGAAGGGTACGAAGTCTGAAACTCAAATGTCTGTCATTATTTCCTAACTTCAGTCTTTAATGATTTGTCATTAATTTGGCAGAAAACCACAATTTTATCAAAACAAACCAAAAATATGAGGCAGAAATCTGGACCATTCTGCAAAAATCTGAATAGTTGAGGTATGTCACTGATAACCACATCATCATCATCATTCTATAAATACCTAGGAATTAAACAATCCTTCTCTAACATTTTCAAATCAAATAAAGAAAAAATAAAGTACTATCTCAGCTTAAACTCTGCAACAGAATCTCCCAGGCATTTACTCTCTGCTCCAGCCTGCTTTTCTCGAGCCAAAAAGTTATTCCTAAATTGGAATACAGTCTTTTTCTGATTACCTTTTACTCGGCACAAAATTTCCAAATACATGAGATAGCAGAAGATATAACTTGCAGATCTGCCCTTCTTGTCAACAGCAGATCTCACCACTGTAATCTCCTACAACATCTAAAATGTCTTCCAATCACCAAAGGGTCAACTTACCTCCCAGACACTGTAATTCACAAAATAATAAACAGTAGCTACTGCATACCTTTGAGAAGGAAATGACACATTCAAGACCAGATTTACCCCCGAAGTAGTACCCAGGAGAAAACTATCAATTTAAGCAGATCTACATATAAAACATACTATAGAAATTACATGCCCTTCTTTTCACTGTTGCAGTACTCATCAACTGTGGGATCTCCTGCCAAAGATAACGCAGTGTCTGGCTTGTATACCAAAGCCCTGATTACCTAGGAGCGTCAGACTTCAGATATACGGCCTGCATAAGTGTAGGGCATAAAGGTGTTGTACTTAAGCTTTGAATCCAGAACTGAAGTGCCCCAGGCGAACGATGATCCCCAGTGGAAAGGAGAACATGTGCATCCAGAAATAGGAATGCAAGAACCACCACCTGTTGGCCAGAAAGAAAATACCACCCATTGTAAGACAGGAAAATAAATAAATGGGGCAGGAGGGAGTGAATACTGCAACAGTGAAATGAAGGACATTTACTGTTATAAGATTTTACACAACTGTACTATGTCCTTCCATATCACTGCTATAGAAATCCACACCTGTGGGAGAGTACAAAAGCTACAGTGAAGGTCGAGAGGAGGAGGAAGAAGAGGAGAAGCCCTCCACAAACCCATGAAGTATAGACTTGGCAAATCCCACCCTGACTCTGGAAATGACATCCAATGTGCAATACTTGGTAAATGTATGAACATAAGACCATGTAGCATCTTCAAGGATGTAACTGGTGCCAAACTCTTGAAGAAAACTCAAGAAAAAGCCACTGCCCTAGTAGAATGAGCCCAAATAGAAGCAGACAACTGTTTGCCATGAAAAGCATAACAAAAAGAAATGGCCTTGGAAATCCAGAAGGTGATGGTTTAATTAGAATCTGCCAAACTCAATGTTCTGGTATGAAAAGAAACAAAACATTGATTAGATTTACAAAAGGCCTTTGTTTTATCAAAATAATATCTGAGCTTTCTCTGCAAATCCAAAGTATGAATAATGTCGCACTAGCAGGCTGCAAAGATGGGAAAAGGATAGAAGCTGGATACACTGACTCAAAGACAGTTCATTAACCACCTTGGGCAACACAAAAGGATTCATACAGAGAAACACCATGTCTCTGTGAAAAAACAGATAAGGATGGACTGCTATCAAAGCCTGGAGTTTAGTAACCCTTCTGGCAGATGTTAAAGTAATCAATAACACAGTCTTCATGGTGCAATGCTGCAAAGCAGCAATCTAGAAAGGGGCCCAAGTCAATTTCTCAAGGACTGAATTAAGATCCCAAGCTGTTCTGAACTGTTTGTAAGTTTCTTGGAGGCCAGTGCTTGCTTGGCCTGAAGGGAAGTCTCTGTGTTCACCAGTGGCAGTGGTTAACACTGAACAGCCTGCCTGTCCGTGTAGAAGTGGCTACTGCCTAGAATCTGTATTTCTATTGGCCATTTTGGGTCAATTCTGAACTCCTTAATCTCTATCTCTTAAAACCCTGCTGCCTCGTGGTTTTGGCGTCTTTCCAGGCTTGCTAGTTGTTGCTGAAGCACCTACCAAGGGGAGAAAACGCTGAGAGGAGAAAGGAGCCACTTTTGAGATTTTAAGTATTTTCTTCTGCTTTTTTGTTAAGAATTACTGCTTTGCTGCCTACTTTTCGGCGTTTTCCAGCTTGCTAAAGTTTACATCTGTATTAGAAACAGTACTTAGAACACATCTAGAACCTGTTTACTGCATTTCCTGTGTTGCACTTAATTTAAAATCATTTTTTTCTCTTAAAACTGCATTTCACCTGACTTTGGCCTAGCACTCATGTGTGGGGTCATTTATTGCACTGTTGTGATTATTTTGCTACTTGTGCATCTCTGCTACCTTTAAACTAAAACAAAAAAAGAAAAAAAAATCTTGCTTTTTTTCCCACTTTCTGAAATTTAAGAAAGTTCAGTTACAGATCTGCTGTTCTGAACTGTTTGTAAGTTTCTTGGAGGCCTGTGCTTGCTTGGTTAAAGTACAGTTGTGCACACCTACCATAAATGTAGATGTTCGAGTGTCTTCACTGTTGCAGTCATGACTGTAGGGTTCTCCCCTGCTGGCAGGCAGCCCTCGGTTGGCCAGAATCCCAAAGTGTGGGTCCGGCGTCGGCTGTTCAACCATGTTCCCTGACGTCAGAGCGCCAGGAGTATAAAGCTGACCGCCGAAGCCATCTTCTCTAGTTTTTCTTGCCCCAGATGTCAGGAGTCCCAAAATGAAAAAGGTCCCATAACCTTTGCAAATACACCTCAGAAGAATGGTGAAATAAAAGGAAATACACAAAAGTCAAAATAAGAGGGTACAGGAAGGAGGGAAACCCAGACTGTAACAGTGAAGACACTCTAACATCTACATTTATGGTAGGTGTACACAACTGTACTATGTCCATCGTGTTTCACTGTTGCAGTCATGACTGTAGGGTTGAATCCCAAAGCTGAAAGAAAGGGAGGTGGTCATAAAGAAGAAGGGGCGGCTAAAAGGCCCTGCAAGACTGCAGAGGCAAAGCCTGCCCGAGACTTAGAGTAGAGAGGTAGATTGTCGTGCTTGGAAAAAGTATGCACTGAACTCCAAGTTGCAGCTTCCAAAATGTCTTTGGTAGGAACTCCCCTGAGGAAGGCCGCAGAAGTGGCAGCAGCTCTGGTGGAATGAGTCCGTATGCTCCCTGGGATTTGCTTTCCATGGTGTGAATAACAAAATCTGATTCCATGAGCAATCCATTTAGAAATGGTCTGTTTTGAAATGGCTTTACCTTGGGAACTTGAAGCATAAGAAACAAACAATTGTTCTGATTTTCTGATGTCCTTGGTTCTGTTCAGGGAAAAGTGTAGTTGTCTGTGTACATCCAAGGAATGTAAGATCCTTTCCCCTTTATTTTGAGGAGTGGGGAAAAGGTTGGCAAGTGGATAGTTTGATTTAAAGCCACTTTGGAAACCACCTTAGGCATGAAGGTAGGATTAGTCCTCAAAGATACCCTGTCTTGATGAAAAATAATATAAGGTTCCACAGCCATAAGAGCTTATAACTCTGAAACTCTCCTGGCAGAGGTTAGTGCTAACAGGATAGCTGTCTTCCAAGATAAAAACTTGATGTCAGAAGAAGCGGCAGGCTCAAAAGGAGGCAAGGTTAGTTTTTCCAAAACATAGTTGAGATCCCAAGCAGGAATGGGAGGAGATCTAGGAGGTCTTAAGTTCTTAGCTCCTCTGAGGAACTGTCTCATGAGCTGGTGGGAAAAGATGGGAGGGTCTGTATTATAATGAGCAGAAATACCAGAGGCATGAATCTTAATGGAAGAGAAAGAAAGACCCATATGTAAGAGATCTGTCAAGTAAAGTAAAATTAAAGTAATGTTAGGAAGAAGAGGATCAGAATCCTGAGCCTGCATCCAGGAACAAAATCTTTTCCATTTTCCTGCATAAGATTTTCTAGTGCTAGGACGTCTGGCTTCTAGAATGACATATATAACATGCTTGGGTAGGAAAGAAGAAATCAAAGGTCCTGGATTAACCAGGCCGCCAGGCTGAGAGTTCTGACATGAGAGTGAAGAACCTGACCCTGATGTTGGGACAGAAGGTTCGGAGACTTGAGGTAAAACCCAAGGGGGCTCCAGGCATAGATTGTTTTAGAGTTGGATACCAAAACTGCCAAGGCCAATTTGGAGCCAGCAAGATTATCATCTTGGGCTTGTCCTGTATTATATCTTCAATAAAACTCGAGGAAGAGGCGGAAAGGCATATCCCGAGAGGTTCCTCCAACTGAATGACAGGGCATCCACTTTCCAAGCTTCTCTGTGGAAAGTCCTGGTGCAAAAATTCTGTAGCTGATGATTTAGATGGGATGCAAAGAGGTCTATGTGAGGACATCCCCATACTGCTGTTATCATCCGGAATATTTTGGTGTCCAGCATCCACTCGTGTGGATCCGAAAGGTTTCTGCTCAGACTGTCTGCCAGGAAGTTTTGTTTCCCTGGTAGAAACTGAGCTTGAAGATCCAGATTGCAAGCTAGAGCTGTGTTCCATAAATCCATGGCTAGTCTGCAAAGGGAGTAGGAATGAGATCCCCCTTGCTTGTTTATGTACCACATAACTGTGGTGTTGTCTGTCCGTATTAGTAGTTGTCCTGGTTGTATGAGATTCCTGAAGGCCAATAGAGCTTTCTGAACGGCTAACATTTCCTTTAGGTTGATATGCAGGTGCTTCTGATCCTTTGTCCAAAGGCCCTGCAGACAGTTGCCCTGAAAATGGGCTCCCCAAGCATAATCCGAGGTGTCCGTGGTTAGAATCTGAGTGGCAGGAGGCAGACGGAAGGGTTTCCCTTTGTTTAGAGCACATGCCCTGGACCACCAAAGAAATTCCTTTTGAAGGCAAGGAAGGACAGGGAATCAGTATGTCCAAACTGTGGCAATGCTGAGACCATACACTTTTTAGGTACCACTGTATTTTCCTCATGTGTAGTCTTGCATATGGTACGAGAAGGATGCAGGAGGCCATGTAACCCATAGCCTGCAGGAATTTCCTTGCAGATAGTTGGGTTAGAGTTGCCAAGGTTTTGAAAGTTGAAGCCAGCTGTAATTGTTTTTCAGATGTCAGAAATGCCATCTGGGTTGTAGTGTTTAGAAGTGCACCCAGAAAAGTTATCTGTTGTGATGGTGTCAAATTTGACTTTTTTATGTTTACAGAGAATCCCAGGAACTTGAGGAGGTTCTGTACAAATTCCAGATGCTGGAGTAAGACATCTTGGCTGTCTGCCTGAATTAGACAATCATCCAGATAAGGGTAAATTTGAATTCCCTTGAGTCTGCAGTAAGCTACTACTGGAGCCAGGCATTTGGTGAAGACCCTGGGCGTAGTAGACAATCCAAAGGGCAGCGCAGAGAATTGAAAGTGCCTCAATCCGGCCTTGAACCTGAGGAATTTTCTGCGATCCTGCCTGATGGCAATGTTTAAATATGCCTCCTTTAAATCCAAAGTTACCATCCATGCATCTTTGGACAGCATTGGAAGTAGCTGCTGTAGAGTAAGCATCTTGAATTTTGGAATCTCTAGAAAGGTGTTTAAGACCGACAGATCCAGAATGCGTCTCCATGATTTTTGCTTCCTTGGGACTAGAAAGAGCCTTGAGTAAAACCCTTTTCCCATCTCTGAAAGAGGAACCAGTTCTATGGCATTCATAGCCAAAAGAGCTTCCACCTGGTTTAAGGCCTCTGTCCATTGATGTTTTGGAAGGTCTGGCCATCCGCTTGGCCTTGGCAAGGTATGAAAATGGAATTTGTAACCTCTTAAAATCACATCCAAAACCCATTTGTCTTGGGTTATTTGAGTCCAATTTTGATAAAAAAGAGAGAGTTTTCCTCCGAGAGGGGCTTCCAGGCAAGACGTTCCTGTAGCCCAACAGAGGGAGTCATTGAGTTTGTTTCCTTTGAGATTGTGACCTGTCCTCTCCTCCCCTAGGGGTAGAAGCAGTCCACTGTCTTGGTCTATAAGCAGCTTGTGTTTGAGGCCTCCCTCTGGAGCGTCTATATCTACCCCTCTGAGGCCTGTCTGAAGAGAGAAAGGACCAGTTTTTTGAAGGCCAATTCCTGCTAAATCTAGGAGGCTGTACTTGTAAGAAATCTTTTAACTGTTTGCATGGATTTCGACTTATCCTCCATCTTTTTAATCATCTCTTCAGCTTTAGATCCAAACAAAACATTATGCTGAACAGGAGCATCCAATAATTTAGCCTTTACTTGTTCAGGTAAATTTTGTTCCTTTAGCCATGCATGTTTTCTAATGACTGTGACAGAGGCCGCAGCCCTACAAGAAGCCTCCAAGGCATCAAATCCACAGTGTAAACCATGCTTTCCAACCTGTTCAGTGGCATGCAATAAGTCATGTAATTCCTTATCATCTGCACAGGCAGAAATGGAAGTAAGTTTTTGTTTTAAGACAGACAAGAGAAATTGCTGATATTTAAGCATATGAAACTGACAGTTTAAAGCCCTAATGGACAAAGTAGCAGAAGTGTACACCTTTTCTCCCCACCTTTCCAAGGCTTTCAGTAGGAACGGGATTTTAAGCAGAAGCGGCCTTAGGACCCTGAGAAATGGTTTCAGGGTCAGCAGTAGGGTTCTTGTATAAAAACTGATGGGAATCAGGAACCCTATAATATCTATCAGGCTTAATAGGAGCAGGAGGAAAAGAGTCAGGGGTTAAATTAGCCTCCGAAAAGGCATCATCCACAATATCCAAAACAGGAGGAATAGCCAGGGGTCTATGTTGGGGAAGAAGAAGAAAATCCCTCAGTCTTTTCTTGGATTCCGAATACTCCTGTCCATCCCAGTGGAAATGTTCCCTCATTTCATGCAAAGTTTCCCCAAAAGAGAAATCCTCAGGAGGAGAAGCTGAAGGAATGGATTCTTCCGCATCAGAATCCTCATAAGGAGGGAAAGAATATTCCTTATCAGAAGAAGAAACTGAGGAAACAGAAGCCTGATCAGAGGAATCATAATAAACATCCTGCCTTGGCCTTTTGTCTGTAGGGGGATGAGAACCCCTAATCATAGTGAGTAAATCCTCCGCCATCTTGAGTAACTGTTTCTGTGACGGAAGTCAGTTCAGAAGAGGCCTGTGTTGAAGTCTTTGATTTAGAAGGAGTCTTTGCCTTTGTCTTTGGCTTTGCCTTTACCAGAAGCTGAGCAGGCCTGAAAACCCCTTCGGAAGCCAGTACCTGCACAGCGGCTCTGGACCCATCTGAAGGAGCATTGTCCGAAGGTCCTGCAACAGAGATATTTAAAGGCCTGGTTGGCTCCTCATGAGAGTCCGTTTCAGCCGTCGGTTCTGAAATGGCCGATGACAGGGGCTGCAAAAGCACCTCACTGACGACGGCCAAACCCTGAAGCTGGCTCCGCATGTGCGCTATAATCATATTTGGACCTCGGAGGCCTGTCTTTATCCTTGCGATGTTTGTGAACTCCAGTAGCCGGAACCGTATCTGATGACATTTTGTAGTTAAAGTGCCTACCGAAGTAATGAAAAAGTACAGTTTTGTACCTACCATAAATGTAGATGTTCGAGGATCTCCATTGCTGCAGTCCTCACATATGGGTAGTCCGCTGTCCACAATCTTCCCGAATACCAAAGGGCTAGAACCGGCGTCGGTCATCGGTGCCCGAGACTGACGTCAGTACGCGCCAGTACAAATGCGCATGACCGACGCCATATACTCAGTCTTTCTTGCCTCAGACGCCAGAATGCAAAAAACACCACCCAAAACCCAACCTAAAAAGGGGGAAGGAGGGAGGGGAAATTGGACTGCAGCAATGGAGATCCTCGAACATCTACATTTATGGTAGGTACAAAACTGTACTATGTTCTTCGTCTCCCATTGCTGCAGTCCTCACATATGGGTAGAATCCCAGAGCAACGGAAAAAAGGGAGGCTGGCCAACTAAATAGCATTAGGAGCTGCTAACATGCCCTGTAAGATTGCAGTGGCAAACCCAGCCCTAGACCTAGAATAAAGAGGTAAATGATAATGCTTTGTAAAGGTATGTACAGAACTCCAAGTAGCTGCCTCTAGAATGTCTTTAGTAGCTACCCTCTCAAAAAGCAGTAGAGGTGGCCGTAGCCCTAGTAGAATGAGGCCTGATCCCAACTGGAACATCCTTTCCATGATGAGAGTAACAAAAGCAATACAATGGCCAATCCATTTGGAAATAGTTTGTTTGAGACAGCTTTCCTTGAAGTCAAAGGAAAAGAAACAAATAATTGTTGAGATCTTCTGAACTCTTTGGTTCTGCTCAAATAATACCTTAACTGCCTATGTACATCCAAAGAATGCAAAACTTTTTCCCTTTATTTTGGGGGTTAGCATAAAAAGTAGGCAAATGTATAGATTGGTTCAATGCCATATTAGAAATCACTTTAGGCATAAAAGTAGGATTAGTACGTAAGGAAACTCTGTCATTGTGAAAATCAGAAAAGGTTCCACTGCCATGAGGGCCTGTAATTCAGATACCCTTCTAGCAGAAGTAACAGCCAACAAAAAAGCAGTCTTCCAAGACAACAACTTCAATTCAACTGTAGCTGCAGGTTCAAAAGGAGGCAGAGTCAGCTTTTCCAAAACAAAATTAAGATCCCAGGCAGGAGTAGGAGCTCTTCGTGGGGTCTTATATTCTTTGCCCTCTAAGAAACTGTTTAACCAATGGATGTGAAAACAAAGGAGGGTCACAATCATAGTGAGCAGAAATAGCTGCAGCATGCACTTTTACAGAAGAGAAGGACAAACCCTTGTCCAATAATACAGTCAAATATTGCAATGTACAACTCAAATTAGGCAATTTGACATCAAAGCCTTTAGCTGAACTCCAAAGAAAAATCTCTTCCATTTATCAGCATAAACCTTTCAAGTACTAGGTCGCCTGGCTTCCAAAATAACATCCAAAACTTGTTGAGGGAGCTGAAGGCCCTCCTTCTTTAAAACAGAATGCGCCAGGCTGTCAGGTGTAGGGATTGCACCCTGACATTGAGAAAATGATTGTTTTCCTGAGACAATAAGTGAGGAATCTGTGGTAATGGCCAAGGTGTCCCATGAATTAAGCTCCTCAACAGAGGGTACCAATGCTGACGAGGCCAATCCGGTGCTATAAGGATCATGCAAGGTTTGTCCCTCCTGACTTTCAACAGTACCTTTGGAAGAAGAGGCAAGGGAGGAAAAGCATACACATGAAGGTTGCTCCAACTGAAGGATAGTGCATCTATTTTCCAGGCTGTTGGATGAAACAGCCTTGTGCAAAACAGTGGTAGTTGGAAATTCAGAGGAGAAGCGAACAGATCTATGTCTGGAGTTCCCCAAGCCATGGTCAACTGAAGAAATACCCGAGGGTCCAACTTCCATTCGTGAGGATCCACAATCTGTCTGCTCAGAACATCTGCTAAAGAATTTTGTGCTCCTGGCAGAAACTGTGCTCGAAGAGTGATGTGCAGATTTAAAGCAGTTTCCCATAACAGCATTGCTTGTCTGCAAAGAGGGTAAGAATTGGTTCCCCCCTGCTTGTTGATGTACCACATGACAGTTGTGTTGTCTGTTCGAATCAACACCAGTCCTGGTTGAAGCAGGCCCTTGAATGCTTCCAAAGCAAATTGAACTGCCAGCATCTCTTTCATGTTGATATGCAAGTGAAGTAGCTCTGGGGGCCAAAGGTCTTGAATCCATTTTCCTGTGAAATGAGCTCCCCAGGCTGACTCCAAGGCATCTGTCGTTAATATCTGACTTGCCTCTGGTTGGGTCACAGAGAGTCCCTTGTTTAGGTGACATTCCTGAGCCCACCACACAAATTCTTTCTGAATGCAAGGCAGAATCGGAATGACAGTGTCCAAATCGTGGCTGTGTTGAGTCCAAACGCTTTTGAGATACCATTGCAGCTTCCTCATATGCAGTTTGGCATTGGGAAGTACTAGAATGCAAGATGCCATGAACCCCAAGGCTTGAAGGACTGTCCTTGCAGTCAGCCTGGACATTACTGATAACTGCTGGAAGTATAGGTGAAGATTTCTTTGTTTGCCCGGGGTAAGAAATGCCATCTGAGCAGCTGTGTTCAGTCTTACACCCAGAAAACACATCTCTTGTGAGGGTACTAGACTGGACTTTATTTCGTTCACAGAATACCCTAGGCATCTTAAAACTGTCATTACATACTGCAGATGTTGAAGAAGTTCGTGCTTGCCTCGAGCCAGAATCAAACAGTCGTCCAGATAAGGATAAATTTGAATTCCTGTTAGTCTGAGAAAAGCTATTACTGGAGCCAGGACTTTTGTGAATACCCTGGGTGCAGTAGACAAGCCAAAGGGCAATGCAGAGAACTGATAATGCAAATTCCCATTCCGAAATCTCAGGAATTTCCTGCAACTGGGCCTGATAGGAATGTGAAGATAGGCTTCTTTGAGATCCAGAGTCACCATCCAATGATCTTTGCCCAGCATAGGTAACAGCTGTTGCAGTGTTAACATCTTGAATTTTGGAATTTCCAGAAAGGTGTTTAGAATGGACAAATCCAGAATTGGTCTCCAAGTATTTCCTTTCTTTGGCACTAAGAAAAGACGGGAATAAAACCCTGTGCCCCTTTCTGCAGAAGGTACTTCCTGTATTGCTCCCAACTGAAGCAGAGAAGAAATTTGTGCCTGTGCTTCCAGTCTTTGCTGATGAGGCACATCCGGCATACCTTTGAAAGGAGGGAATGTGTGAAAATAAAATTTGTAGCCTCGATTTATTATGTCCAATACCCATTTGTCTTGGGTAACCAAATGCCAATTCCTTTTGAAAAGTCCCAGTTTTCCTCCTAGAGGAGCTGCCAGCAAGGCAGAGTCTGGCAGCTGAAGACACAGGTCATTGGGTCTGTTTCCGAAAGGACTGACCCCTGCCCTCCCCAGCAGAAAGGGTAGAAGAACTCAAAGTCCTAGAAGTAACAGGGCCCTGAGAGGAAGCCCTACCTCTACCTCGCCTCGACCTGCTCCTAGATTGATAATCCGAAGAGGGGAAAGACCATCCCTTAACAGGCCAATTTCTACTGAACTTAGGGGGCTGAACCTGTAAAAAGTCCTTAACCGTCTGCATAGACTTAGCTTTTTCCTCCATTTTTTTCAAAACTGACTCCACTGGAGGGCCAAAAAGAACATCAGATTGCAGAGGAGCATCCATAATTCGAGCCTTAACATGCTCTGACAAGGTCTGATCTTTAAGCCAGGCATGCCTGCGAACAACTGAACTAGTAGCAGCCACCCTGGAAGAAGCCTGTAAAGCAGGCCCAACTTGGTCTGAAGCATGCACTAAATCCTGAAGCTCCTTACATTCAATACCTTCAGCTAAAGCATCTACTTTACATTTCAGTTGGCCCAGCAAATAATTTTGATACCTGAGCATATGGAACTGACAATTTAAAGCTCTCAAAGCCAAAGTAGAAGAGGTATACAGTTTTTTACCCCACCTATCCAGGGCCCTAGCATCCTTGTCCAGAGGAACTGGATTCTTAACCACAGAAGCCCTAACACCTTTGGGGCCTTGAGTAATAGTTTCTGGATCAGCCCTAGGACTCTTATATAAGTACTTGTGAGCTTCCGGAACCCTGTAGTATCTATCTGGTTTAACCGGGGCAGGAGGCAGAGAATCTGGGTTAAGGGCAGCCTCAGAAAATACATCCTGAACAACATCCAGTACAGGGGGAATAGCCAAGGGCCTATGCTGAGGCAAAAACAAGAATTCTCTTAGCCTTTTACGAGAATCAGAATAATCCTGGCCTTCCCATTTGAAATGTTCCCTCATGGAATGCAAAGTCTCAGAGAAAGAAAAATCTTCTGGAGGTGACGCAGAGGGAGTAGTGTCCTCAGCCTCCGAATCAGAATAGGGAGGGAAATCCTGAAGTTCTTCCACAGAAGAATCTGACTCATTGGAAGACTGAACCAAACCCTCCAACTCTGTCTGTACCCTGGGCCTCTTCTCAGGGGGGGGCATAGAACCCCTAATTAAAGTTATCAAATTTTCAGCCATCTTTAACATGTGCTTCCTAGGAGCTGGACCCTGGGGACTAGCACCAGCAGGGGCAGACTTAGACTTAGAATGGCTTTTGCATTGAGAAGGAGGAGGCCTAACTACCCTATGAGGGGAGGGAACCACCGACATCTGAGAAGCACCCTCAGCCTGGCCTAACACAGGAGAAGCCACTTCCTGTAGTAACAAAGGCTCCCCTTGAGACTCAAGTAAACTTTCAGAAGGAGCCGCTGAAGTATTCGGTGGTTCTACAGAACCGGCGTCCGGAGTGGACGACTCATCCTGTTTGGACCGCAAAGCCTTCTCTTTGCATTTCTTAGAAGAACCAGGCGTCGGAGAATCCGACGGCATGTTGTAATTACAACGTTTACCAAACACAAGCTTAACACAGTCCAAACGACGTTTAATAGTACGCTTGTTAAAAGTAGCACAAAAGCGACACCCAACCACGTCGTGCTCAGCTCCTAAACAAGGAATACAGAGTGAATGGTAATCCCTATGAGGAATCTGTTTCCCACAAGAAATACAGTTATTAACTTTTTCTGACATCCGTCAATACTGAGGCAAGAAAAAGACAAAAGTGTCCCCAACGGGGTATTTAGCCCAACTTGGTCTCCGGTCTGAAACTCAAAAACCGACAATTCCAGAACGCCGAACGGCACTTGCAAAAGGCTGCTTCTGCTTAGGACCACGCGGCAACAAAGACTGAGTATATGGCGTCGGTCATGCGCATTTGTACTGGCGCGTACTGACGTCAGTCTCGGGCGCCGATGACCGACGCCGGTTCTAGCCCTTTGGTATTCGGGCCGATTGTGGACAGTGGACTACCCATATGTGAGGACTGCAGCAATGGGAGACGAAGAACATGCAAAATCGTACCTTTGCTTAATTGTACGTTGATTGAATCTAGCACAAACTAGCTACGTCGTGGTCAGGGCCTAAGCAAGGAATACAGTAAGAATGAAAATCCTTATGAGTTATTTGCTTCCCACATGAAATACAATTATTAACTTTTTCTGACATCGGAGTGGAGCAAGAAAAAAGTTTCCCCAACGGGGTCCTTAGCTTTGAGTGGAGAAGAAAGTCTTCGGACCGAAGTATATATAAAAATTCGTCAGAAGTCAACCGACTGGCACTTGCGAACTGCTATCACTGCACGGCAAGAAAGACTGGAGAAGATGGCGTCGGCTGTCAGCTTTATACTCCTGGCACTCTGACGTCAGGGAGCATGGTTGAACAGCCGACGCCGGACCCAGACTTTGGGATTCTGGCCGACCGAGGGCTACCTGCCGGCAGGGGAGAACCCTACAGTCATGACTGACCATACAGTCATGACTGCAACAGTGAAACACGATGAACATCAGTGAACAGCCTGCCTGTCCCTGTAGGAGTGGTTACTGCCTAGAAGCTGTAGTTTTATTGGCCATTTTGGGTCAATTCTAAACTCCTTGATCTCTATCTCTTAGCCACTTAAACTATTCCCGGCTCCACAAAGTCTACTCTTCACTTTTTCCCTTAGAACTGCTCTAAATCTCAAATTAAGCACTCTATTCTCATTCTAAAGCCCTGCACTTGCTCGTATAAGTAATCTCATAGGTAAACACAAACTAAAGCACTACATCCTCTTGTACTCCTTCAAAGCACTTGCTCCCTATTGGTTCTTTCTGATCAGTCAATAAGTAGTTCCCTATATTATTCAGGCATGTCCAAAGGTCAGTTTCAAGTTTACTCTCCAGTCCAGCTGGTGAATCTGGGAATCTTGAGGCAATGTTACAACTGCCTTATGTATACAGACCACCCTCTGCTCCTCCCAACAAGCTCAAATATATGAGAGATGCAACTATATAGCCAAACTGGAGGCTAAGCTCTCTCAACCCAGTACTGGCACATCCTGTCAGGAGGAGAAGGTAACCACACACACCACAAATCCAGTCTCACATAGACCCATTGCATCAGCAAACCAAACACAAACACACAAAAACATACTTGGAGGCTCTAAATAAAAATCTGCCTAAGCAGCGGAGACCTCCAAAGCAGACATCCAAGCAACACCTACCACAAAACAATATCCACGTAGCACATAGCTCACAAAGTCAGTGTGCCACACAGTCACAGCCCTTAAGGCTAAACAACACACCTAATACACTTGTAATAGGTGACTCTATTGTCAGACACAATGACGTCCCACTCACCAGGCTGAACAAGGAGAAGGTCACTGTAAGCTGCCTGTCGGGTGCCAGGATCCGCCACATAACACAAGCACTCGGGTCACTCCAAAGCAAGTACAAGTATGACTCCGTCATTATCCACGCTGGTGTGAATGACCTGAGATGTACCTCCCTGGACTACATGAAAAAAGACGTACAGGAGCTCTTTGATAATGTAGCCCAGGCCAGTATGACCCTGACCTTGAGTAGCATCTTACCCACACCAAGAATGATGCCACAGTATAAAGACAAAATGATCAATTTTAACAATTGGTTAAAGTATTGGTGTCATTCAAAGGGGATCCACTGTCTGTCAGCCTGGGATGACATGCTCAACAAGCCATGCTGCTTTGCTAGGGACGGCTTGCACCTGTCACACCTGGGTTTTTGAATACTGGCTAAGGCTCTTGCCTCCCCCATAGTGCCTTTTTTAGGCAAGGCTCAAAAGACAAACCCACCCCCATAGACAACACAAAGAAAAAAAAACTAAGGGTAATGCTGCTCAACGCCAGAAGTATAAACCTCAAGATGCACGCTCGAGACTCTCCTCAGTATGGAGAATATCGATATCTGTGCAGTAACAGAAACCTGGTTCAAGGCTCCTGAGAGCATCCCAGCACTACCAGGCTATACTTCATACCATGCTTTCCGGCCCCAAAACTCGGACCGAACCACAAAAGGAGGGGGGAGTATCCATATTTATCAAAGATACCCACACCTCCAGGCTAGTGGCACTGCACGAAGCTTCGGAGACCATCCATGTGCAACTAACAGTGGGCAAAAAGTACAGTTTTGTACCTACCATAAATGTAGATGTCCAAGAGGTATGCATCTGCAGTCCTAACAAATGGGTTGTCCTGGCCTCAGGCAGCCCTTCGGTCGGCCGGATTCCAAAGTCTGGGTCTGGCCTCGGCTGATGTCGCACTTCACCCGACATCATAGCTGCAGTCCAGCGGGTATAAAGGCATCAGCCGACGCCATTTTCCTCAGTGTTTCTTGCCCCAGATGCCAGGTGCCCTCTAGGAAGGCTAAATTTGGATACATGCAAATGTTTCCAAACAATAGAGAGCAAATAGAAATAAACATGTATATACATATATACAAACAAATACACCATAATAGATTCCCCAGCTAGCTACAAGATGGGCAAATACCCTAGGAGTACCACAGAGGGAAGGAGGGTGGTAATCCTGACTGCAGATGCATACCTCTCGGACATCTACATTTATGGTAGGTACAAAACTGTACTATGTCCTTCAAGGATGCATCTGCAGTCCTAACAAATGGGTAGAATACCATAGCCAAACTGGGGGAGGAGGCACTAAGGATTTATGGTGTAGTTAAGATCCCTTGCAAAACAGCAGTGGCAAAACCTGCTCGGGATCTGGAGTATAAAGGTAGATTGTAATGCTTGGCAAATGTATGCACAGAGCTCCAAGTAGCAGCCTCTAAAATGTCTTTGGTAGCCACTCCTCGTAAGAAAGCTGTAGTAGTGGTTGTAGCCCTTGTGGAGTGAGGTCTGATGTTTTCTGGAGTTGCCTTTCCATGAAAAGAGTAACAAAATCTAATGCAATTTCCTATCCATTTTGAGATTGTTTGTTTTGAAATTGCTTTTCCTTCCATTCCTGTTGCATATGCTACCAGAAGCTGGTCAGTTTTTCTATTGTTCTTGGTTCTGTCCAGGTAGTAGCGCAATTGTCTGTGTACATCCAAGGTATGCAGCAATCTTTCCCCCCTGTTCTGCGGGTTGAGGAAGAATGTTGGTAGGTGTATTGCTTGGTTTAATGATACCCTGGAGACCACCTTTGGCATAAAGGTAGGATTAGTTCTCATGGACACTCTATCCTGATGGAAGATAAGGAAGGGCTGTACTGCCATTAAAGCCTGTAATTCAGAAACCCATCTAGCTGAAGTGATTGCAAGCAGGAATGCAGTCTTCCAAGATAAGTACTGTAATTATGCTGTTGCTGCTGGTTCAAAAGGGGGGAGTGTCAACTTTTCTAACACAAAGTTCAAGTCCCATGTAGGCAATGGTGGTTTCCTTGGTGGCTTTACATTTTTAACTCCTCTGAGAAACTGTCTGAGTAGAGGTTGAGAAAAGACTGGAGGATCCATGTTGTATTCTGCTGAAATTGCTGATGCATGGATCTTAATGGAGGAGTAAGACAGACCATTGTGGAAAAGCTCTGCTAAGTATTCCAGGATGTTAGCTATGTTTGCCAATGATGCATCTACTCCTTTTGTTGCACTCCAAATGAGATATCTTTTCCATTTTGCTGAATAAGTTTTTCTTGTTGAGGGTCTGCGAGCCTCCAGGATAATGTCTTTAACCCTTTGAGATAAATCTGGGTTATTTTGCCTTATGTAATGTTCCAAGCAGCTAGCTGCAGAGTTTTCAAGTTTGGATGCAGGATTTTGAAGTTGTTCTGTGTTAGCAGAAGAGGTAGTAGGGGTAGAGGCCATGCATGTTCCCGGGACATACTCCTCAGTAGCGGGTACCAATGTTGCCTCGGCCAGTCTGGAGCTATCAAGATGATCCTCGGGTGATCTTCTTTGATCTTCAGTAGCACTTTGTGCATCAAAGGAAGAGGTGGGAATGCATATGCTGTCAGGTTTTCCCAACTGAAGGATAGGGAGTCCACCTTCCAAGCAAGTGGGTGGTATGTCCTTGTGCAGAATATTTTCAATTGGTGGTTGTGAGGGGATGCGAACAGGTCTATTTCTGGCAGTCCCCATTTCCTTGTGATGGTTTTGAAGATATCTGGATGCAGCATCCATTCGTGGGCATCCGTGGTGGTTCTGCTTAAGATGTCTGCTAGAATATTTTCTTTTTCTGGCACAAATATGGCCTGGAGCTGAATGTTGAGGCTCAGGGCCACATTCCAGAGGTCCATTGCCATCTGGCATAGAGGATATGAATGTGTGCCTCCCTGTTTGTTGATATACCACATAACTGTGGTGTTGTCCGTCCTTATCAGCAATTGACCCTGTTGGAGAAATGGTCTGAATGTCTGAATTGCCTGTTTTACTGCCAGCATCTCTTTTAGATTTATGTGTAGGTTCATCTGGTCTTGAGTCCATAAGCCTTGAATGCACTTGTCCACCATGTGTGCCCCCCAACCTAGGTCTGAGGCGTCCGTGGTGATAGTCTGGCTTGGGTGAGGCCTGTGGAAGGGCAGTCCTTTGTTCAATGGACAGGCCTGGGCCCACCACTGGAATTCTTGTTTCAGGCATGGAATTATTGGAATCTGGGTTTCTAGGCTGTGTTTGTGCTGAGACCATAAATTCCTCAGGTACCATTGTAACTTCCTCATGTGTAGTCTGGCATGTGGAACTAATATTATGCAGGATGCCATGTAACCCAGGACTTGCAGGATTTTCCTTGCTGTAAGCTGGTTCTGCGTTGTTAATGCCATGAAATAAAGTGGTAGCTGCCTCTTTTTCTGCTGTGAGGAATGCCATCTGGTTTGATGTGTCCAGTTCTGCACCCAAGAAGGTTATCCTTTGTGACTTTTTTGTGTTGACTGTGTATCCCAGGGCTTGCAGCAGGTGAATAACCTTTTTCAAATCTTTTGTTATTTTGTCTTTGTTGTCCGCTTGTAACAGGCAGTCGTCCAGGTATGGATAAATTTGAATTCCCTGAAGCCTGCAATGAGCAATTACTGATGCCAGGCATTTCGTGAATACTCTAGGCGCAGTAGATAAGCCAAAAGGCAATGCTGAGAATTGATAATGCTCTGATTCTGCAAGAAATCTGAGGTATCTTCTGCAATTTGGTCATAGGGGGACGTGCAGGTATGCCTCCTTGAGATCCAGAGTCACCAGCCAAGACTCCTTGCCCAGCATGGGAAGAAGTTGCTGTAGGGTCAGCATTTTGAATTTTGGAACAATGAGATATGCATTTAGAGCGGACAGGTCGAGGATAGGTCTCCATTGGTTTTCCTTTCTTGGTACCAGGAAAAGCCTTGAATAAAATCCTTGTCCTTGTTCCATAGCCGGTACCTTTTCTATAGCTCTCATCCTTAGTAAGTGGTCTATTTGTTGTAGAGTGTTTGTCCTTTGGTTTGGAGGTAGGTTTGGTATTCCTCTCTTCCTTGGAAGAGTATGGAAGTGAAACCTGTAGCCTTTGTCTATTGTCTGTAAAATCCATTTGTCTCCTGTAATGTAATGCCAATTTGCTGAAAATAAGGCTAACTTTCCGCCTAAGGGTGCTTCCAGTTGTTCCCTGGTAGGCGGTTTCAGAGCCAAGTCACTGTGATTGTCCTGTGGAAGTGGTAGTGGCTGGATCTGTGGCAGTACTCCTCTGACTGTTAGGCTGCCACTGACATCCCCTGTAGGCACCTCTGGATTGACCTCTGCCTCTAGGGCGTCTATTTCTGCTTCTCTGTGCTCTGGTGGTGTCTGGAAAGGACCAATTTTTGGACGGCCAGTTCCTACTAAACCTCGGAGGCTGGACTTGTAAGAAATCCTTGACTGTCTGGACAGATTTAGCTTTTTCTTCCACCTTCTTCAACACTTGCTGTGCAGGGGAGCCAAACAAACTGTGCTTTTCCATGGGAGCATCTAGAAGCTTTGCCTTTACATAGTCTGGTAAGGATTGCTCTTTTAACCATGCATGCCTTCTGATCACTGTACCAGTCATAGCTGATCTAAGGGAAGCCTCCAGTGCATCATAGCCACATTTTAAGGAATGATTACTGACCTGCTGAGTGTTATGCACCAAATCCTGAAGGGACTTACGGTCTAAAGGCTCAGGCGAGGAAAGTTTTTTAGTGAGCTGATCTAACAGAAATTCCTGATATTGAATCATGTGGAATTGGCAGTTTAAGGCCCTACCCGAAAGAGTAGCAGAAGTATAAACTTTTTTACCCCATCTCTCCAATGCCCTAGATTCTCTTTCAGAGGGGAGGGGGTTTTTGGCAGAGGCAGCTGCTACAGCTTTGGGGCCCTGTGAAATAGTTTCAGGATCTGCAATAGGAGCCTTATACAAATGATAATGTGTGTCCGGAACCCTGTAGTATCTGTCGGGCTTAGCAGGGGCCGGAGGTAGTGAGTCAGGGGCAGTACAAGCATCATTAAATGCATCATCCACAACTGTAAGTACTGGAGGAATAGCTAAAGGCCTATGCTGTGGTAAATGCAAAAAGGTCCTAAGCCTCTTCCTAGAGTCTGAAAAATCCTGGCCCTGCCATTGAAATTGTTCCCTCATAGCATGCAAGGTTTCCCCAAAAGAAAATTCCTCAGGAGGAGAGGCAGAAGGTATGGAATCCTCTGCATCAGAGTCCTCATAAGGAGAATAAGGGCCTTCTGGAGGATTTGTATTTTCTGAATCATCAGAGGAGTAATCTGAAGAAACTGGCTCAGGGGGTTCTGCTCTAGGCCTCTTCTCTGGAGGTGGGTGAGAGGCCCTGTCAGGGTGAGACTGGGTTCCCCTGATCAAAGAAATGAGATCCTCTGCTAGACTAAGCATTTGGGTACTAGAGCTAGGCATGTGAGAGGGGGTTTTAGCAGGCACGGCCTTTGAAGATTTAGCTGCTTTGGCCCTGGCAAAAGCCTTAATTGACATGGATGCAGGGGGCCTAGCAGCTCCACGTGCAGGAGTAGATACATCTAAGGGGATAGTATCTGATAAATCCTGAGAAACTGTAAGAGCAGGTGGATTTTCCGTAGCAGATTCAGCCATGCTGGAAGAGGCCTCGGTAGAAGGAGGCAAGCTTTCGGCCGAAGGAAGAACCGCGGACTCGGTTTCAGCCGAAACCGAGACACTCGCGGTTGGCTTAACCGCGGTTTCAGCCGAAACCGCGGACCGCGAGTGTCGGTCCTTTTCTTTACGTTTTTTAGCTAATTGTGAAGTCGGAGTCTCCAACGGCATGATATAAGCAAAAGCAGAGCCGAAAAACTCCTCTGCAAACTCCGACCGACGTCTAAGTGTCCGTCGGTTGAAGGAAGCACAGGCTAGGCAAGCTGCTACGTCGTGGTCTGGGCCTAAACAAGGTAGGCAGTAAGAGTGGAAATCTTTATGAGGTATTTGTTTCCCACAAGTTAAACAGTTATTCACTTTTTCTGACATCGGCTGAGGCAAGAAAGAGTCCCCAACGGGGTACTTAGCTTTTTAGAAGTCTTCGGTAGTAGCAATCTCTGGTTCTGACCGACCGGCACTTGCGAACAGCTTCTGCTTCGGGCGCCACGCGGCAAGAAAGACTGGGGAAAATGGCGTTGGCTGATGCCTTTATACCCGCTGGACTGCAGCTATGACGTCGGGTGAAGTGCGACATCAGCCGAGGCCAGACCCAGACTTTGGAATCCGGCCGACCGAAGGGCTGCCTGAGGCCAGGACAACCCATTTGTTAGGACTGCAGATGCATCCTTGAAGGACATCTGCCTTTCAGTTTGTAGCCTGCTACAGACCACCCTCTCAAACACAGGAACCTCACTCGGCTTTCCTGAGAACATTGGAGAATATGAAGGTCTCTCCAAACAATATTATATTGGGTGACTTCAACTATCCAAACATCGATTGGGAAAACTACTCAAGCCCAAACACCCTCGCCCAATGGTTCCTAGAATTTATAAACTTAAATGCTATGGAACAACTGGTCACCACTCCCACAAGAGGGGAAAACATACTGGATCTGGTCATCACCAACATGGGGTCTCTATGTTCCACACCAGAGGTATACCCCTCATTGGTAAGATCAGACCATAAACAAATCTCACTGGACATCCATATTCTGTCCCCACCCCTAGCCAAAGAAACCACGGTGAAGAACTTCTCAAAAGCAAACTTCACACTTCTCAAAACAGAGGTGGAATCCCTCAAAGCCCCCGGGCCAGTGGACAATACGGCCCAAAATGCAGAATCCTTTACAAAAGCATTCTATGGACACCTACAGGAATGCATGGAGCATGCTATCCCAAATAAAACCAAGAATCACTCCTCCAAAGGCAGGAGACCTTTCTGGTGGACCCCGGCCATAAATAAGCTATACAACAGAAGGAGAAAGCTACTACATGACAGAGCAAAATCCCAAAAAGGGAAGGCGTCAGTGATCAGTACTAGCAAGAAACTACGATCCCTCATAAAATCTTCTAAGGCCAGCTTTGAAAGAAAAATTGCACAAGACACTAAAGATAATCACAAGGCCTTCTTTAGTTATGTCAGAAACCTGGGAGGCAGCTCCCAGATTTGCTCTGAGTTAGTGCAAAATGACAAAAAATTCACTGAACCTACAGACATTGCCAACATCCTGGCAGAAAGGTTCAGTGCAAACTTCTCCCCCCTTCCCCCCCAAAAGAGCAAATGTCTATCCCAACAGAGTGTAGCCTTCCTGAGATCACAGATGCACAGGTGAGAGCTGCCCTCTCCAAAGCTAAAAAACACAGCATCAATGGGACCAGATGGTGTCCCGGGCTGCGTCTTACACGAGCTCCAAGAAGAACTAAACCCTCATATAAAGTCACTGTTCAATCTCAGCCTTACTACAGGATATGTTCCCAAGGAATGGACTACAGCAACAGTGGTCCCACTCCACAAAGGTGGTGCCACAACAGACCCCGGAAACTATCACCCTATAAGCCTGACTAGCCTGTTCTGCAAAGCTATGAAACGTATCATCATGGAAATCATAAACAAAGACATTGGGAACCTCCAGACACTGGATCCTACCCAATTTGGCTTTGTTAAGGGCAGATCTTGCCTCTTGAACCTGGTCTACTTCTTTGAAACGGTTACCAAAGCCATAGATGAAGGGAAGGTAGTCCACACAGCCTACCCGGACCTCACAAAGGCCTTTCACACAATACCCCACTCGGGCATCATAAATAAGCTCACCAGCTTAAATATCAACCCCTATGTCACAAGATGGGTTGCAAACTGGCTCAGGGATAGAACCCACATGGTCAGAATAGCAGGTGCCATGTCAGACTCTAAACCAGTTACAAGTGGTGTCCCACAAGGATCAGTCCTGGGGCCGCTCTTGTTCGGTATATATTTCTCCGAGGTACAGGCTAACACGGGTGGACTATGGCTGACCAGGTTCGCAGATGACTGCAAACTGGGTGCTATAATCGACTCTCTGACTGACACAAGCATCCTCCAAAAGGGTCTCACAGAAACGGATAACTGGTGTCAGAGCCATGGCCTAAAGCTAAATGCCAAAAAGTGCATAGTCATCCCCTTTGGAAAAAACAAAGTGCCCACAAATTACCACATAGGTAGTAATCCATTAAGTACGGAAGAAGTAATTAGGGACTTGGGGACCCAAGTAGATAGCAATCTCTCCTTTGACAAACACGTTGCCAAAGTGGTTAAAAAGACCTTCTATATAGCCCACCTTATCATGAAAGGGTTCACATCTAGATCAAGAGAGGTCATTGTGCCCCTCTACTCATCACTTATCAGGCCCATAATTGAGTACAATGCCCCGTTTGGGATGTACCTTACCAGACACCTTCAGCAACTGGAAAGACCCCAAAAGTATCTCACCAAGAGGATCAAGGGGCTCAAACAGATGTCCTATGCAGTTCGGCTAAAGAAACTCCAGCTCTACTCAATTGCTTTCTGTGTACTCAGATGTGATCTGTGTCTGACGTATAAAGCCATGTCCAACCCAGAATTAATGGACATGCCTCACCTCAAGAAATCTAAATCCCTTAGAGCTACATGCTCCAGGGACCTGAACATCAGCACAGAAATAAATAGGACATGCTGGAGGGACAGATTCATATCCCAGAGGCTCCCCTCACTCTGGAACAAAATCCCAATCCATGTCAGGTAGAGCCCCTGACTGACCCTCTTCAAGAAAAATCTTGACGAATGGATGGGAGATCGTAAGTTTACCCCTGGGATCTCTGCTGTGTCGCTGCTTGACAGAGGTACAGTAAACAAACTTTAAAAGGGCTACCTTCTGTGACCTACTATACAAAGGCACAGTCAGCTAATCTAAAAGGGTGGCGAAAGCCAAACATACTCTGGCTAGGCTTATAAATGCCCTAGGGCAGATAGCCTAGTATCAACCTATGAACCTATAAGAAGGATGAACAGGCTTGCTTGGGGGTCTGATATGAAGGATACTTTTTAAAAAAATTGTTTGACTTCAAACGCAGAGGCCAGAGGAGGATGCAGTGGCAGAAAGGCCGAGACTACAGACAATTGAGCTTTCACTGAAGAATATGCTAAGCCAGCATGTAGAAGTTCACACAGGTAGGAGATATGAAAAGTCAGCAAGCAAAGTAGAGTAATAGTAGTGCTGAAATTGAATTCATCCTCAAATCTTGGTGAGTACCTTCACAACGTGGACCCTGTTTTTCACAAAATCTCACCAAGGTGACACTGATATATAGACTATATTTATACAACATACATCATGGAGAGAAGTAAGTCAAAAACAGATAGCTGGGTGCACACGACCCAAGATAAAAAAAAGTGCCCAATCCTTGTAGGCATACTGGTGCCAAGACTGGAAAAAATGACAGTGTAGAATCCTCAAAATATGGTAACATTCCTATAATCAGGCCAGGCCAGACCCAGGGGGAGGATGGCCCCCCTGTTGTAGAAGGAAGGAGCAGTCCACAAAAATCCCAAAAGTTGATAGGCTAAATAATAGCCATAAAGACAATAGAGTGGACTATTGAGGATAAGAAAGAATTATGTATTGTTACTATTATGCACAAAGCCCAGAATGTCCAGACAGAGGATATACAAAAAGATTAAGAGATAAATTAGAGAAAAGAAAGATACTTCCACAGGAAAAAACTGTCAGAAGCTTCAATTGAAAATTTGTGTTCATTAATGCAACATATTTTTCAAAAACAGTATATAGATCAAAAAACTTTTATTTTGTTTGGAAAAAGAAGCATCTGAGGAAGTGCGAACATGTAAATAAAACCTAGATATTTTTGAAAAGTATAAAAAAGAAATATGGACATGGGAAAGAAAGATTTGATATGGTGCAATGTTTATGCAAAGGAGAAAGCCAAGTTAATTAATAGAGAGGGCAGTCTCAAAGATATTCAAAAAGACATACAGGCACAAAGACATCCAGACATAGAAAATTTCACAATAAAAAATGAATATCACAAAGATGGACTGTAGACAAGAAGATTAGTAAAGCAGAAGTTAAAGAAATAGAAGTTGAAGTTATGGAGTACCTGCAAAGTAAGTGAAGGATTTAATGTAGAAGGTTTAACACAGACTACATCACAGCATGATGGAGTGAGTCCCCAGAATAAGAAGCAGCAGGAAGATCAGGAGACATCTGAAGAAGAAATATGGACATGGGAAAGAAAAAGAGATTTAATATGGTGTAATATTTATACAAAGGAGAAAGCAAAACTAACCAATACAAAAAGAGCAGCACCAAAGATATTTGAAGAGAAATACAGACAAAGAAATCCAGGTATGCAAAACTTTACAATACAGAAAATAAAAAGACTAAGAGGAAAAGTAGAAAAGGAAATTAATAATAGATACATTAAAGAAATAGAAACTGAGGTTATGGAGCACCTGCAAAGTGAAGGATTTAGTGTAGGAAATCTAGTGCAGAAAGCACCACAACAGGTAGAGCAATGGATATCCAAATTAAGGGGAAACCAGTGGAAGATGAAGCAATTGGTCAGGTCCCATATCAAGATATTTTGGAGCCTTTCACAGGAAACCACTATAAACATTTACTTGAAGCTAGACAGCAAGGGAAGGAACAGGAAACTGTCGAAACTCTGATGCAGCCAATGTTGAGGAGTAATAGGCCAGTGAGTTCCCATATGACAGAGCAACAGATGGCACAGGATGAAACTGGGGAGAAGGTGTCATAGGAAGATGCTATGGAATTTTCTATAGAATGCTCGCAAGAAGTGGAAAACAAAGGATGATCCCTCAGTCTGGAAGAAAATGAATTAAGGGAAGATTTGCTTGACTTAATGGACATATTAAAATCAATGAAAGAAATAGACTGCAGAAGGTCAATAAAACCCCAAAAGTTAGAAGTCTGATAAAATAAATCAACACAGTAATTAGGACTGTCCACAGAGATCCATGAGATATAACAGAAGTAAACAGGATATATTACTGTGTAGCTAAACTAATAACTGATAAAGTTCTACTAGAAGAACACAGGGTAGTGAGGTAAAGGAAGGGGAGAAATCAAATACCATCATGGAAGTATTGAATAGAGAAAACTATAAAGCAATTAAGACAGGAAGTATCACTATTAGAAGACTATAGAAGAGGGAATAGATCAACAAAGATACTAAGAAAGATGGATGTGATAAAAGCAATGGACAATACTAAAACAGACCAGGATCTATCATGCACTATCGCAAATAAACTAAAAATTTCAGCAATATCTGTTCAGAGGGGAGGCAAAGGGTTCAACTTGAGGAATACCCCACCAATGAACTATGTCCAAAAACACATCCCTGTGAAGCATCCATTTATGAAGCTGTGTCTTGGACCTGCTGAGAGAATCTGCCACAAGACTCCACTCTGAAGGTATGTAGACTGCCTGCACGGTCACCTGCAGATGGACGGCTATTTCCCAGGCTTGAAAGGCTTGATTGCAAAGAAGGTAAGACCTAATACCTCCTTGCTTATTGATGTACCACATGATTGTGGTGCTGTCTAAAAACCCTTCAAGGGATCTGGCACCCAGAACAAGTGGAAAGTTGGAAGAGCCAAAATGAGAGCTATTATTCCCTTGACATTGATGTTATCCACCTTCTGCTGAGTGTACCAAAGGCTCTAAACTTTCATGGTGCTTGAATCTGCTCCCCACCCCAGCTCTGAGGCATCCGTAAAGTGTTTCTAGGATGGCAGAGGAGGTTGAAAGGGAACACCCAGATTTAGAGATCTGTTGAATTCACCAGTGAAGTTCCAGTTTGAGACAAGGGAGCAGAGGAACCAGACAGACTAGCAGGAGGCAGTGTTGAAATCATACTGACCTAAGATACCACTGCAACTTTGTCATATGAAGCCTGATCCAGGGAAGCATGGAGATGATAGAAGCCATGAACCCCAGGGCTGTTAGAAACTCCTTTGCCTGAAGACAGAACAGAGGAAGCAGGGAAAGAAAATAATCCATGAGAGAGAGGGAACCTTCATGGCAGGAAGAGAGGCCAGCATTGGAAGAGTTTGGATCCTGTAGTCTAGAAAGATGTGATCCTGAGATGAAGTAGACATTGACATCTGAAGGTTGACTGTGAACTCCAGGCTGTGTAATAGAAGCTGGGTGGTTTAATTTGGGAAGGGACCTGAAGCAAATGGTCATCCAGACAGGTAAACATTTGAACCAAAGCCTGCAAAAGGTGATCACTGGAGCTAGGCATTTGGTGAACACCCTTGAGTCCACTGAAAGCCCAAAGGGCAAAGTGGAGAACTGAAAATGAGAGGAAGAAACAGAAATGCAAAAATTTCCTGAATAGGAGGTACACATCCTTTAGGTCCAGGGAAACTATACATGCCTGAGGAAGCAACAGGGAAACAGTCTGAAGAGAAAGTATCCAGAATGATGGAACTGTAAAAAAAATGTTCAGAAAGGAAAGATCCAGGCAGGTCTCCAAAACCCCTCTTTCCTGGGGACCAGAAACATTCTGGAATAAAACCCTGGACCCCTCTTGGTCTGAGGAACTGTCTCAATGGTACCTTGGACTAACAGATCCTGCAATACCCCTGTAAAATGAGAGAGCTGTTCTTCGGGAGGTTGAGGGATACTGAAGGAGGATCAAAGGGTTTCCAGGCCATAGATAATAGAGAGAAGCCAAGAATCTGTGGTAATTTTTGCCAAGTTGGGAGAGACAAAGAAAGCCTGAGGGACAAGGGAACCTAGCCAAGGAAACAGCTCCAGTACTTATTATTAATGCCCACACCTCCAGACATGTCTAAAGGTCAGTTCCTTGTGCATTCTCCTATTAACCTGGTGAACTTGGGCATCCTGAGGGAATGTATCAACTGCCTCATGTACACTGACAACCCTCACCTCTTGCCTCCCAACACTCAGACTTGTGAGAGATGCACTTATATATCCAAACTGGAAGCCACGCACTCTCCAGCCAAGACCGGAATAGCTGGTCAAGAGGAGAAGATCAACACTTGCACCACACCACATGGAACACATAGCCCTCCAGAACACACACCAGCACTGCCTTCACATAAAAACACAAACCACACACACACCTTCACAGAGGCTCTCAATAAAAATCTACTCAAACAGCAGAGACTTCCAAGGCAGAAAAGCACTCAACCACCACAACACAACACTAATCATGAGAAAAATAGCTCTCCTAAACAGCATGCCACTCAACCAAAGCCCCTAAGGCAAAACAGCATGCCCAACACACTAGTCATGGGTGACTCGATAGTGAGGCACACTGATGTCCCACTCATTAGGTTGAATAAGGAGAAAGCAATGGTCAGCTGCCTGTCTGTCACCAGGATCCACCACATAACACACGCACTCAAGTCCCTCAACAACAGGTACAAATATGACTCTGTCATTGTACATGTGGGTGTGAATGACCCGAGATGGACCTCCTGGACTACATGAAGAGAGACATGGAGGAGCTCTTGGATTATGTAGCCCAGGTGGGTATGACTCTAGCCTTGCGCAGCATCCTACCATCACCCAGAATGTTATCACAGTACAAGCAGAAAATGATTAATTTCAACAATTGGCTAAGTTTCTGGTATCATTCTAAGGGGATCCAGTATCTGTCTGCCTGGGATGACATGACAGACAGACCTCAATGCTTTGCCAGAGATGGCCTGCAACTGTCACCCCTGGGCTTCCGGATACTGGCCAAGGCTCTTGCCACCCCTATAGTGCCTTTTTTAGGTGGTGTTCCAAAGACCAAATTACCACCATAACAGCTAGAAACAAATGCAATCTGAGGGTCATGCTGCTCAACGCTAGAAATCTAAATCTCAAAATGCACTCACTGGAATCACTCCTTAAAATGGAGAACATCGACATTTGTGCCGTAACAGAGACCTGGTTCAAGGCAGCAGAAAGCACCCCTGCACTACCAGGCTACAACTCATTACCACAACTTTCAGCCCCAGAACTTGGACTGAAGATCCAAATGTGGTGGTGTTTCCATATTCATAAAGGATGCACACACCTCCAGACTAGTAGCCCAACATAATTCATCTGAGATACTTCAGGTGCAGCTAACATTGGGTAAGACAGCGATTCAAGTCATAGGTCATAGCTATAGGTCCCCAACTATGTCCCAAGACTTACACTCCACATTCCTAAGCACCCTGGAGAATATTAGGGTCCAACCTAACACTCATACTGGGTGACTTCAACTACCCCTCCATTAACTGGAAAAACTACTCATGTACCAATACACTTGCCCAACTGGAATTCATTAGTTTCAATATCCTGGACCAGCTCGTTCTTAGCCCCACTAAAGGTAGCAACATCTTCGACCTGGTCATTACTAACATGAGTGACCATTGCTCTACACCTATAGTCAACTCCTCCCTGGTTAGATCTGACCACAAACTAATCACCTTGGAAATCCACCCACCCCCCGCAAAGGTACCCACCATGAAAAACTTCTCCAAATCTAACTTTGGGCTCTTAAAAACAGAGGTGGCTAACTTCATAGCAACCATGCAGATGGAGATCAGTTGCATGACTGCTGAATCATATAACAATGCACTGTAGGAACATGTACACAAATGCATGGATCTTGCCATACCCAACAGAACCAAGATGCTCTCCTCCAAAAAAAAAAAAAAAAAAAAGCCAATCTGGTGGTACCCTGTCATAAACAAACTCTACAAAAGGAGGAGGAAACTGATGCGGAATAAGTTAAAGTCCCAATACTGGAAAAACTCCCTTAGCCTCAACAAAAAGGTGAGATCCCTCATCAAATCCTCTAAAGCTAGCTATGAAAACAAAATTGTAGCAGATAGTAAAGAAAACCACAAGGCCTACGATAGTTATGTAAAAAATCTCCACGGCAATACCCAGATCTGCACGGAGCTAATGGTACCTCCTATACTGAGCCAACAGATATTGCCAATATACTGGCTGAGAGATTCAGTGCCAACTTTACCACTCTCTCCCCCCCAAGAGACCAATCTCAATATCAGTAGATTGCCAGGCACCCAGTATTACTGCTGCACAGGTTAAAACAGCACTGTCCAAGGCAAAATACAGCTTCTATGGGACCTGACATTATCCCTGGCTGTGTTCTACATGAACTACAGAGTGAACTGGCACCTCACCTGTGTGCCCTATTCAATCACAGTCTCACTTCAGAATTTGTTCCTACTGAATAGCACACTGCTACAGTCATCCCTCTCCACAAAGGAGGAGTGAATACAGACCCTGGGAACTATTGCCCCATTAGCCTGATGAGTCTGATATGCAAAGCTATGGAAGGCATTATCATGGACCTAATAAACAAGGATAAAGAGAATCACCAAACTCTGGATCCCACACAGTTTGGTTTTGTGAAGGGTAGATCGTGCCTGCTCAACTTGGTCAAATTCTTTCAGTCAGTCATCAAAGCTGTGGATGAAGGCAAGGTTGTTCGTACAGCCTACCTTGATCTGTCCAAGGCCTTTGATACCATTCCCCACTCAGAAATGATAGAAAAACTCACTAAGCTAGGCATCAACCCCTATATCACTAGGTGGGTTGCAAACTGGCTCACAGGTAGAACCCACAGTGTGAAAGTAGCTGACTCCAAGTCAGACTGCCGAGCAGTCACAAGTGGAGTCCCACAGGGTTTGATCTTGGGTCCTCTCCTGTTTGGTATCTACTTCTCTGAAGTCCAGGCCAACATGAAGGGACTCTGGCTGACAAAGTTTGCAGATGACTGCAAGTTGGGAGCTATTATTAACTCCCTGAGTGATGCTGACATCCTACAGAAAGGCCTCACTGACACCAACGACTGGTGCCAGAACCACGGCCTTAAGCTCAATGCCAAAAAATGTGTCATCATCCCCTTTGGGGAAAACCCAGTTCCCATGAATTACCACATCGATGGTAGTCCACTGAAGACAGAAGGCATTATAAGAGATCTGGGAACACAGGTTGACAGCAACCTCTCTTTCGACCACCACATTGCCACTGTGGTCACAAAGTCCTTCTATGTGGCACATCTCATTACTAAGGGTTTTTCATCCAGGAAGAAAGAGGTCATGGTCTCTCTCTACTCTTTCCTCATTAGGCCAGTCATTTAGTACAATGCCTCATTTGGCATGTACCTCACTGAATACCTGCAACAACTGGACAGGCCACAAAAGTACCTCACAAAGAGCATACTAAGCCTTAAACATTTGTCCTATACAGACAGATGAAAAAATCTCCAACTATTCTCTGACTGATATCGCCTACTTAGAGGTGATCTCTGCTTGACTTACAAAGCCATGTTTGACCCAGCTCTGTTAGAAATGCTACATCTAAAGAAATCATCCCTCTGCACCACATGCTCCAGAGACCTCAACCTCATTACCACAATCAACAGAACGTGCTGGAGGGACAGGTTCATAACTCAGAGACTGCCCATGCTATTGAATAGACTTCCCATACATATCAAGCAGAGCACCTCACTGGCCCTCTTCAAAAGAAATCTTGATGAGTGGATGGGAAATAGAAAATTCACCCCAGGGATCACTCCAGTGGCTTTACTCGACAGAGGCAGTGGGAACTAAGGGTAGGTGGCATGATGCCAGGGTAATCCTATGGGCTAGGCTTGTAAAGGCCCCAGGGCCATTAGCCTAGTACACACCTATGAAGGTTGGGCAAAAAGTCAAACGGCTTCAGACTTTTCAAGAAAGGACAGCTTTGGGGGCCTAGGCATTTGAACTGGCTCAGAAAATACATGACTAGGAGCTTCCTTACCCTTGGAAGACCGTCTAGGCAGTCTATGCAAAAAGGCAGTCTTATTAGGATAGTCCTACGTGAAAGAAAACAAAAGCTGGATAAACGCCTGGTATACACCTCAAGCGAAAAAAAAAAATGAAAAGACCAATGGTTAGACCACAGCTGAAGATAAAAATGGAATAATCCACGTCAGGAAATAAATCACTTGCAGCTTCACAGTAGTGCCCTTTATAAAACCAAAAGTTGTAACTGTGATGTAGTAGTCAAGGTAGGAAACGGTTCACTTGCAGTTTCACACCACTTTATTAAACAAGAGTAAGCGCTTTTGCGATCTAAATCAGCTGATCGCTTCTTCAGACTCATAAAAACAGTTAAAATATTGGTATTTCAAATATGGTTCAAGCAATGAAAACACATATAGAACTATGACATAGACTAATTAAAATTGCATACATCAGTACATTAATTTGCCTTATATTCTGCATAAGATGAAATAAAATATACATATAACAGACACATTTTATGTAATAATCCATACTACTTAATGTTTTAGTGGTCTGGATTTTAAAAAAGGTTTTAAGGAAACAGCATTGTTCAATCCAGGAGACCTATCTGCCTGAAGTAATAAAATCCATCTTTGTTCGGCTTCCTCTACCTTATTCCTTATATCACCTCCCCTCTTACTTTTATTTATTATTTCTAAAACCATGAAATTAAAAATATGTTTCCTATCTTCTTCTTCCACATGTTTTGCTAAAGCACTTGTGTCTTTTTTATTTCTTATATCTCTAAGGTGTTCAAGGAAACGTTCCTTTAGACACCTATTGGTTTTGCCTTTATAAAAGGCATGACAGACAGTGCAGAAGCTGAAATAAACCAAATTTTGTGTTCTGCAGTCAGCATAAAAATCTATATCAATTATAAATCCTAGTGTAGGATGTTTATATGTAGATTTATTATATAAATAGTCACATGCTGTACAGTTTTTTTAGGATAGTCCTTCTGAAACTTGGGAATGAGAGAAACAAGGATGTGCTTCAAATCTTTTATGACCTTACCCTGATCCCACAAGGTTTTAAGAGTTCTGCCACAGCAGTACCAAACAAGTTTTGGTTATCTAGAGGGGAATCCAGGAGTTTTTCTTTAATATCATTTGGCAGGAATAGTGCCTCATCACAGAGCCAGAGGCAGCAGCCCTAGAGGAGGCATTTGCTGCATTATAACTGCACTTTATATAGTGACAAGCAACTTGGGAAGGGGAACCTAGTAATGAAAGAGCTGAGGTCTTACCCTCAGAGTGAAGCATGTCAGAAACAAGCTTCCCAATCTGAGAAAGAAGAGACAAAATGTATTTGTCATAAGAGTCTGGTAATTTATAGCCTTAAAGGTTAAAGTAGCAGAAGTGTATACTTTCTTACCAAATCCTCTCCATAGTGCTACTATTCTTGTGTAAAGAAAGGAGTTTAGAAGAAGGCAACAGCCTGAAAGGTTTATCAGTAGACACAGAAATCACTGCTGGATCAGATGAAGGACAGTTGTACAAGAACATGCATGGATATGGCACCTTATAGAATCTGTCAGGCTTCTCAGGGCCTGAAGGCTGGAAGTCTGGTGGCGGGGAAGCAGCTGAGAAAGTATCCAATACAGCAGCTAGCACAAAATGGACAGCAGAAGGTTTAGGAGAGTCCACTTGTAAGAACTCCTAATACCTTTTCAGGACATTGAATACCTGGGAGCAATCCTGCTTAAAGCATTCCATCCCACACAGAACCATGTCTCCAAAGGACAGTTCCTCCACAGGAGACTCAGGACTGACAGATTCCTCTTCCTCTGGCCCTTAGTCTAAAGGAGAGGGCAACTGAAAGGAGTAGGCTAAACAGTCAGCATCAGAGGCAGAATCCTCATCTGAGGATGCAGGGTCCCTTGCACTTTTGAGGGTAGAGGACCAAGGAGGTGCAATAACTAACCCCACCAAGGAGACTTCAATGTCATCAAAGCATTGAACAAGCCTTGAGTGAAGTCCTGACTTTCCCTTTGTGAATCCATGGTGGCTGACATCACGTTTAGTTTTTTGTCTTTTCTTCAAAGAGAAATCCACCTTGACAAAAAATGGTGGTTCAGACTATTGCCTGGATTCGATCAAAGTACCTGGCACCTCTTCCTTAACAAGGATCTGAGGAATCCCTTTTGGTCCCTCAGAGATAATCAGCTATGGTTCCCCCAATCAACATCTGCAGAAGACTTTTGCAAAGCCTCTGAAGACAAGTGAGAACTAGGTCCGATGCTAGCATCTGAGAAGGTCACAGCAGAATAAACCAATGATAATACTGGACTGTCTCCAGGTTGTCATCCACTTCAAGAGAGACATCTGGTGGAGGCTAAACAGCAGTAGGCTCAGGCCTAAATGTCTTAGCTATTTTCTTGAGCAGCAGTTATACCTCAGAGCAAGTGGATTCTGCCATGGTACCTTGGACCAACACCTTGAGACACTGATTCTCAAGATAAATAGAAAGGGAAATAAGATGGCTACATGAAGTCTTAGGTAAAAAAGCCTGACAGATGGAACACTGAGCATGGTCATGAGATGCACCTCAGCACAACAGGCACCTAGTCCTTATGGAGAATCTGCCTCCCACACAGACATTCCCCCTTTCTTAAACAACATGCAACCCACTGAAAAATATAAGAAAAAGGAAACTTAATGGAGTACTTTTCTTGAAGATATAGGCTTGTTATAACCAGCAAAATGAAGGGTGTTCAGACTAAGGTATAATAATGGCATTTGGACTGGCAGCATACTTATGTCACCTTTATGCCCTATGCTTGCACGAGGAGCATACTTTTTTGAAGTAGGACACTCCTAGGTAATCAAGACTTTGGTATACTGGCCATACATTGAGCTGTCCTTGTCAGGAGGTGCCACAAGTGATGAATACTGCAACAATGAAATGGAAGGGCATCAAGCCATCTTCCAACTAGGCTTGACATTACAGAACAGACTCCTGCTGGAGTTAAGGAGCCTGGAATATCATATCTGTGAGAGTTTAAAAAGCCTTCTATGAACACCTACACAAGGGAACTGAGAATAAGTGTTTAGAGACGATGGTTAATCTCACCATTTACTAACAAAGAGACTGCTGCCTCCAGCAAGACAGTCTTTCCCTGCTTTTTATCCTATATGCTGTTGTGCTTATTTCCTCAAATGTTGAAATTCAAAATGGACTTTAAATTTATATTGTGAACAACTTATCCCTGTATAAAAGACACTGTAACAAGCATAAGGAACTGCAACAAGCAGTTTTTGGTTCAAAGACCCTCTAAAACCCTTGATTTTGCGTTTCTTTGTATGTATTGTATGCTTCTTGATTATTCATGTTGTTTGCTTTTGTTTCTGTACTTTTGAGTCATGGCTGAAAAGGTTCTTCTGACCAGCCCACCTACCCAGTTACCAAACAGTAAATAAATACAGAAATAAAATAAATTTAGATGAATACCTTTTTTTCAAAATGGCTCTCAAACTTTTACGGCCATCAGAGCAAAAGGATGGGTACTGGTCGATGGGGCTAGGTTGCAGAGTGGGCCTATGTGGGGAAAAAATCTTTATTTTTTAGTTTTACTTTAACCTATTTCATACTTTCACCCTTCCTACTTGCTTGTGCTTCTCCTCCCCTTGAGTGTTTGTGAGAATGGAGAATCCCATTCCCATGCTGCCCTACCTTGTATCACAGAAACACTACTGCATTATATAACAAATGTTGTCCAGGTTATGCAAACTCCCTGTATACTTTGACTAGAAGAAGTTACAACTATTTTATAAAGAATATGGCAACAAATCTTATACTCATATTGGCACATTAGTCTAGCAAGCTCTACTTCATTTATACAGGTGGCCATTAAGATACTGTACCATGCACCAGATTATTTACATTTCCATCAGTATGAAAAGTGGAAGTCAGGAACTCTATGTGGAACTGCAAGCCATGATACAAGGGGCAAATGTCACTGAATGTTTAAGACAACTGCTGCAAGAACATTGAGCCTGGTCCTTCTTGTGGGGTACTATTACAAAAAACATATATGAACACCCTAGCTGTGGAAGCAGCCAATGCAGTGATGTCAATATATTGTTGCTGTTCCCCACTTATCCTCAGATGACCTGCAAGTCACCTGCTCTTCACCAAAATTCATACAGGCATCACGTTCCAAAAAACCTCCCCATCCCTGGGATAGGAGAGCTGGCCACTGGCCATTTCATCCTTTCACTCAAGGTCTAACCTAGCAGTAGCCCCAAAATGTGCCTTTTTGTAGGCGGCACAGGACGACTCCATACCTCTGTGTCATCAGGTTGGCCTCAAAATTAGTTGTTTATGGCAGAGACTTGCTTCATTGTACTCTGAACTTTTTGAGAGCACTGCTGTATCACATCACTCTGGTGCAAGGTACCTATAATACAATGCAAGGAGAACTGAACTGTATTAGACTGCCTAGAGCTGCATACAACAAAGTACATCTCAGCCATTTATTGTTAGCTTTTCAGAATGTGACTAATCTAGTTATAGCACAACTTTTTAAATAACAATCCTATAATATATCAGTTTACTTTCCTTCCACAGGTAGACATGAGGAATCTGTAACTTAATGAGGAATGATCATCCCCCCCACTTAACAATACCACCATCTGTTCAAACCTAACATTCTTATGAGACTTAGAATCTGGGGTGAAAGCTTGCAGGCAGTAGCAGTCTTCAGTGGGATAAGTAAAAGATTTCTGATTTGCTGGATCATGGAATTATTTTCACTAAGCTAAACTAGCTACATATGAGTCACTTGTTATTGTGGTACACCGTAAAAAGTTGATGGGAAAAAAATGGTGGGAAAAGTTTTTGGGGATATGAGAGAAAGAGGGTTCAGACTTGAAAATGAAAGTTCTTTACAAGTCCCCTTCTGTTTGAGCTGCATACAGTAATGAAAATGTGTTTGTTGGAGCATTTCTCATTAAATATTCTTGTGAAATTTAAGAGTGCAAAATAGTTACAGAAATGGATGACAAAAAGAAAAACTGGAAATCATTGTGACGCCCGAGCCCTGGCCCAGCAATCAAGGAGCCTCAATCCTCACCACTAACAACAGGGAGGTTATCTCCTAGAAGAGGAAAGAATAACTAATGCACACAATAAAGTACAATTTCCCTTAAGTGCACACAGAGATCACAGTCAGTCTGGGGCTGGTTGCTCCTTTGCTCACCAGGTCCCCAATAAGACTCCCCACTTGCACAGCTATAGGGTCCAGGTCTCAGCCTAACTGGGCAAGCTAAAACCTCCAATACTCTCTGTCCAACCAGTGCTTCATGTCCCTGTCCAAGTAGCTGATACAACACACACACACTTTGAGAAGAGGTTATACAACCACACAGACCCTCCTGGGAAAAGGCTGGCACAGGTTCTCCAGCTGTGCCCCTATTACCCAGACCATAGGGTAGTAACTCCTGCCACTACCAAGCTAATATTATAAGCTACTAAAAGGCCCTTAAAAGGGTGTCCAATTATTACTGTGCAATATTATTATCCAATGGTAGTATGACACACAGTCAAGGCTTAATTTGGAGTGACTTAGACAATAAAATCTGTAAATATGTAATGTACTTTAGAGGTTAAATTATCTCTACATAAACCAGCCACAGGTAAAGGTTTTTAAAATATTTAATAATAAATAATTAAAACACAGGACAATACTACTACACCACAAAGATATCTAACAGTTCAGAGATCACACAGAAACTTAAAATAATACAGTAGGACAGGTCTGATGTCAAAGAAAAACACAATCTAACTTTCTAATCTTTAGCTAATCTTAGGAGAAAACACAGTGCTATAATCCTACTTACATACATAAAGCATAAGCAGTGCTGGGTTAGATGTCCAAGATCAAAATGCTTACAGTCTCTCACTGAACAATAGTTTTTAAACAGTAGCCAATAGCTCTGCTGAGGCCCTCCCAAATTACATCATTTTGACACTTAGGTTTTTTCAGGCCACAAACTGCATTACTTAGCAAGCTAACACCTGCTCAGGAAACTACAACAATACAAGGCATTTCACATATACACTCTAGCAGAAACAAGAGCAATAAAGCACATTCCACATGTAAATTATGGCCCTTAACTTTAAAACAATGGGCATGAAACCTTCATCCAGACTCACTGAAGCCAACTTGTAAACATCAAAGAGAGTCATAAGATCTTTTCAGCTTCAGAAGACACATTTGAAATGCTTGGCTTGGTTTTCCTTACAGCAAATGGCAATGTTGCAACAACCTTGAAGTTCACATTTTACAGTGTTTTATTTCATTTAAAAACACAAGCCTGTATTTTACATTTATTTATACAATTGATAGAATTATGTATCAAATTCTATTTGACTAGGCTGACAGCCTTCACCCATCTTCCTCCAATCTTCACAATCATGATGGCTAAGTTGCTGCTTATGACCACCAAAGCCAATAACATCATGGGGAGTTACAAAGCATGACAAAAAATGTAATGATGTTGTAATTTGCATGGAACTGGGAAGCACATGATCAACAAAATGCCATTAAAAAAACTTTAGAATAAATTATCTGTTAAAGTCAATAGATCCCTTACTGTCTAGCAGAAACTGACTGGTTATGATCCCAGAAAGGAGTACGATATTATTATGTCAACACTGGGGTTTCTAATCTTATTCTATTAATCTTCTCATTAGGTTTGACCTTCCAGATGTTTGTTACATCTCTTATGTTTTGGCACTAGAACATCTCATTAACCACAATTGCATTTATTGTAATATTTGTGACCGCTGGAAATGCAGGCTTGGGGTGCACTGAGAGGCCAGGGAAACAAAATTAATATGTTTATTCCCTTTCTACAGCTGTGCAGTTCATAAAGGCAAGAATGTCTAGAACTCTGTGAACATAGATCTGTATTTAACATGGTGAAAGACATGAACATTTATCAAATTACATCCTTTTATTGTTGTAGAATCAAAATCTGAAAACAATGCATACACTTTTATTAAAGATCAATTTTGGATTAGTGTACACATTTTTAAACATTAGCTATGTGGGGAAGTGGGTAATGGTATGAGGTCTATATGTTACAATCTAGAGGTAGAAGACCAGAAGAATTGGGGAGTGGGTTGGATGGAGGGATGTGTCCTGCTGCTACAGAGTAGTTTCCCAGTTCCATTGTTATGGCATGCACTCGTAACTCTGTGTGTCTGACCCTGCTCTGCATGCAGGACAATTAGGGCAGAGTTCCTTGCACAGCAGACTTTTCGGCAGAAGAAAGTATTCAAACTTGTCTTTGGTAATCGTGCCTCATGCTTAATGTTCTTGCAGTACTATTCTTTGACATTTAGCATTACCCACCCTGCTTTGACCTTCATCTTGGTAGTAGTTTGTAGTGATTTCTGAACTTACAAATTACACATCTAGTTCCCATAAAACAGGATTATCTTTTCATCTGTATAGTTACTTAAGAGCATGCTCTAATCAAAAAGCATTTGTTTATTTTTTTGTCTTTGTTGACAGGGAAAGTCTCTGACTGGGCATGGGTCCATATTTAGCAGTGGCCTAGGAAGAAAAGTTCCAGCAAATTACATTCCCTTTGCAATTTCATGTGAAATTACATTACCTTATTTATTTATTTAGGTATACATTCGAATTACATGATACAGCTGTACTGAGAAGTACGCTACATTATACAATTACACAGAGCATTACATTATAGTAATGAGACATATAATCATAGGAATTTTTCAGTAAAAGCACTTATCTTTGAATGCTCATCAACTGGGTTCACATGTCAGATGACAGTGTGTAGTGAGCTTTGTGTCAAGTGACAATTAATATGAAAAAGTATCCTCAAGGTTTATCCTGTAAAAAGGATAAAGTTTAGAGAAGTAGAACCTGGCAGGTACTTGCATTGAGAGATACGAAGTGTAAGGAGTTTGGGAAACCAATAGTTTAGAGGAAGAAGAGCTTTGCTTAAAGGAGAACTGCACCTGCAGACTGAAAAAACATGCTTATTTCATTATGCTTTTATGTTTTCTACATTTTAACACTAGTTTTGGACTCTATATCCAGTATTTTAAAATGTAATTCCAGAGTCTGCCCACATGGGGTCCAGCATCTTGATTTTTAGTCTACCTCTAGGTATCCCACAATGCAGTGTTTGGCTTTAAAATGTTACATCATAGCCCCTAAGCTTTTGCTAAAGCATTGAGTTTACATGTGTTGCCACATATACTCTGTATCTTTTTTAGCCAGTCAGGTTTAATTACCATTTCTTGCTTTTCAATGACTACTTAAAAGGTAAACAGGGATAATCACACAGAACAGTATTCTTGGTGTCTGTTAAATCCCCCCTCCCCCTAAACACCTTCCCTTCGTATCAGGAAAAATGGCAATGGTAATTTGAGTTGTTTGCTGCTGTGACTGATAGCCCACAGCAGGAGACAAAGTTCATGTACTGTAACTTATCTTGTACTATCCAATGCAAGTATAAACTGTCAATAATGTGACAGTTTACACTTGTATTACTATTGTTTAAAAACTACACGTTGATGCAAAAAGTCTAATTTGAAGTGCATTATAATGCTATATAAAAACACAATGTTTTATTTTCTTACAGCTTTTGTGTCACAATTATTTAAGAATTTTGCTTTCTCAGGAATCCCTGAAAAATTAGAAGGTTTGCCAAACAATGTTTTACCAATTATTAGGTAATAAAAATTAGTAGGTAGTAAGAATTAAAATTTGAGGACAGAAAGAGGCTATGGTGCAACAAAAATAAGTGTCCCACTGTGTGCAGGTGATAGCACAAGGCAACAGTACACAAACTTTGTCTCCTGCTGTGAGCGATCAATCACAGCAGCAAACAGCTCAAATTACCTTTCCCATTTTGACAGATATGAAGGGGAGGTGTTTATGGGGAGGGGAGATAAGTTTAAGGACTACAACTCAGGCATAACAAAAGAATGAAAACTGGCCACTTTAGAAAGAAAAAGAAGCAACAGGCACAGAGTATACTGTTCTGTGTGATTATCCCTGTTTGCCTTTTAAGTAGTCATTGAAAAGCAATAAATGGTAATTAAACTTGAGTGACTCGAAGAAAGCAGGGTATATGTGGAAACACATGTAATGTCAATGCAGTGACAGCAGTTTAGGGGCTATGATGTAATATTTTAAAGCCGCACACTGCATTGTCAGATACCTAGAGGTAGACTAAAATCAAGATGCCAGAACCCATGTGGGCAGACTCTTGAATTATATTTAAAAATATTATTAAAAAATTAAAAATGATAGAGTCCAGAAATGGTGTTAAAATGTAGGCAACATCAAGACATGATGAAATAAGCATGTTTTTTTTTTCAGTCTGTGTGTGCAGTTCTCCTTTAAGAAGTTGAGTGATTTATAGTGAAAGAGTTTTAGCTACACACAGGGCTGCCTTTAGGCCAGTTGGGTCAAACAGAGGCAATAGGGCCCAGAACTTGCCAGAATTGCAGCTAAAAAGGTCTTCACTTTGAAGTAAAAAAAAAAAAAAGAGAGAGAGAGAGAAAAAAAAATGGTATTCTACTGTGAACTAATGTCATCCAAACTGAAATGAAAATTTTACTGTTTTTTTTTTTAAAAAAGACCATTGTTCCAAATGGACTAATCCAGTTAAAGTAACTAAAATAAATATTTTATTTTTTTCTTTTTACTTAAATATTTATGTAATATGCTTTTCACTGTAATATACATTTCTTGAGTATGTACTCCCAGGTGGGTCTGAGAATGCTTCTAAGGGATCAGTGGTCTACCCCAGTTATCAAATCTTAAATAAATAAATAAACAGCAAATTCTCAACCTAAATCATTACAAGACTCAACACCATATCACTGCTAAATTACCTTACATAATCACTTAGATCTTCAGTATCTGATACCACTGTTCTTTATATAATTTATTTCTGCATCTATATTGGCAATGTATTCTCTTAATTCCTTCTCACCACATCATCTCATCCTGAAGGACTGCCTGTGTTGGAGCACAGAGTCTGTAGCAGCTGATTTCCTACTTACAACTTCAGTACTTACATTTTCCTTCCTACAGCATTTTATTAAGCCAAGCCTCATACTGATATATTCTCTGTACTGTACCTGTTGCTTGTTTGCAAAACGTACTGTAACAAGTTATGACAGAAAGGGGTCCTATTAATGATGCAGTTTACCTTTAAAATAAAATAAAATAAATGTTTACAACACCAAGACTGGGTTATAAAAACTTGTGTGCATTAAACTGTAGATGACTCCATACAACATTCAAGCTGCCTAAACTACATTATATTGACATTCATGCAAAACTTGCAAAAATTGTGACTGGTTTGCATTGCATGTGTCAGTCTTCACCCATTATTATCATATTTGTATTTCTGTCTGCTGCATGTTACACTAATAGCTCAATAGTTGTATTCTTTATACAAATAAAACTTTGCACCTATACACAAGCATTGTCTGAAATCAGTTCTTTTGTTATCACAATGACATCATGGCCAACAAGCCATAAATAAGATCTGTAGTTTTGAGCAACTGTACTGAACCATTTGCATTTTTCAGGGTCATTTACAAATAATTTCTAATGCTTTGAAAAAGGGGAGTGAGTACATAGCTCTGAACACCCAAGGTGTACAAACTTTAACCATATTTATTACAGATTGAAGGACCACAACAGAAGTGAATATACTACTATTTTTATGGAAATCTAGTAAAAAAATATTCATCGTTATGAAAAATGAAGGTTTCAGGATGGCTCTACTAGCATCCAAATTTTTCGCCCTGCCATGATGCCAATAATCAGTGTTTGACTTGGGATCCAGGAGTTGAAGGGCTGGCAAGAGATGTGGTAACAACTTGTGAATGGCTGTGTCACCTGGAGGAATGGCTAGGATCTGTCTCACCAGATAGAAGACCCTAAATGGAGACCTGGTGGTAGGAACAGCTTGTAACACTGTAGCACATACTAGGACAGAAGAATATGGCATGGAATGGACTCATAGGAGCATGGACATGCAAGCAACTTGTCCATACCATTGCCAGAATGGAATCCAGCATGTAGGACTTAAAGCAGGTCAAATCTCTGTCTCCGAGTATTGATGGAGGGCCTTCTACTCCCTCATCCTGCATGATTTCTAACCGTGGATTTTCCATTCCTCTGTTTCCCCAAACAATTTAACCAAAAGAAATAGAATTTCAGAAGTAGGAAAAAAATGGGATTTCGGGGTGATTTGGGGTTATAGTAAAAGTAGCACAGAAAACACTGTGTCGAGTGTCTACTCCTAACTATGTAAATTTACCAGCGAACATTAAAGGAATATGAATCCATTCTCTCCATATAGTTGGCATTCTTCACTTTTCAATGCAATATCTAACATTAATACCAAAAACAGCTCTTTTTTTTTAAATCATCTTATGCACTTTTTAAATCACATTATCTGGATTTAAAAAAATGAAAAAAGAAATAAATAAGAAATAAAGCCACACCATAAAAAAGTGTTTACAGACCAAATAGAAGACATGAGGATAACACAATACACTTTTTGAAAATGTTTAAGTTTATCCTGATTGTACTGTATACATTACTGCACAAATGTTCAAATGCCTATGCAGTTTAATGTACAGGCTATATTATTGGTATGTGAAAGTTGTGTTGGCACTGTGGACAAAATCACGAACTATAAAGGCCGATACTGAATGACTGGTAACATACATTATGTGCATTTTATTTAAACCTAGCATGATGAACATATTTTCATTCTTATGATGAAAAAAAAGAATCCAAGTCTGAGAATCTGAATCAAGAGTACAAAGTAATGTGTTAACCAACAACCTCATGCATCAACAATTATTTGTTTCAAATACAAGGATCTGTGCACTTGTGCTAATTATTTAATGCACAACTGCAGTTTGTAGTTTCACTGACATACAGTTTGTTATGTACTGATGAAGGGTGGTTAACCCGAAAGTTTACTTATTAAAACTCTTTTGGCATGTAGAAGTGTGTTGGAGAATTTTGAACATGTTTACCAGGGTTTTTTGACTATACAGTTTAAAGGAACCAGTTGGAGAGGGCTGAGCTTATAACTCCTGTAACGCAACTGAAAATATGACTAGTGCAAAAAAAAAAAAAAGGCAACATCATATCAGTTGATTCAGTACATGCATATACACAGACTTGCTTCAAATGTGGCACATTAAGCAATTCAACGTGTCTAGTTTTAACATGTAGACATAAAGAAAAGCATTTTGTTTTCTTTTATTTGAAGTGATTAGTTCTTCTGTTGTTGAAGAAACATGTATGAGTCATTAGATTCACGTGAAGTTTATGGGAGAGGAAGCATTAATAAAAAAGACATTCAGGTTCCTGTCTGGTGTAAGGTTTAACTCTCTGTGTTGAGGCATGTGACTGCCTGCTGCACACAGCAATGACTGAATACCCTAGTGCACTGCAAGGACTTCAACAATACACAAATAAGCACTTAGTGGGCCATTAATGTACTTAATGATTGGTTACACAACAAAGGTTATACACCTAATTGTCTAGCCATTTCATCTTGAAAGAGTCCTTCAGAACTGTTAAAGAAACATAAGGCATTATGCCAGAGGCAAGTCATTTTATGAGACAAGAGGAAGCAAGTGTTGTATAACACTGAAGTACATCTACTCATGGTAGACAATCCACTTTTTACTGCTGAAAAAAGCGCTATAGTTCTCCCTAAATAAGAACACCTTAACATGCTCTTCCTGCCGTCATCAGACAAATACAGAAAGAGTCACCCAAAGTCATTCTTAGCAGTCAGCAGTATACATATAACTGATCAAAATCCAAGGATGGTGGTGATCAAACCTATAACTCTGACTAACCAGAGAAAGATATGACTGTCACTGCTCCCCCACTAGCAGGCTGCAGAAATCCTAATGTCTCCACGGGATTCAGAAGGAACTGAACATTGTGTAAAAGCTTAAAACACTGTTGTCAGCAACTTGTACCTGGAAATGGGTGTTGCTGAATTCAGACAGTACTCATTCAGGGTGTAATGTCTGCATTCAATCTCTAAGTTGAACCAGAATAACATAGTCACAATAAGGATTAATGCTGTTGTTGTATCTTTCGGCTTTTCCCGGTTAGGGGTCACCACAGCGGAACTCCGGTCCGCTAATGATTGACAGTAGATTTTTACGTACCGAGTTGCCAGCTCTGATGCACAACCTTTAACGAAGGTACGCCCATTCACGCACGTCTGCACACAAAAGACTCTTTAGCTGAGAATCAAACAGGACAACGTCTTACTGTGAGGCGACAACGCTACCGCAGCACCACCACGAATAAGGATTAATATTAAGGTTATTTATAGTCTCCTGTGCTACACAACAGTCAACACTTCAGAGGCCATACAGAGATGAGTGGGAAGGACATTTACAAAGGAAGAGCACAGTAATTAGACACCTGCGAGATCAAACACACAAAAACAGAGTAAGGTGTTACATAATTCTACAAAATGTTTTGCAGCTCCAGGAAAAAGTAAGAGAACTGTTAGTCACAATGGCGTACAGGAAGAATAGGCAAGGTTTAAGAGAAAGACACGTTTTAAAATGGCAGCAGACATGAATGAATGTGTTACAATATAGACTAGCAGCTATATTGTCAATGCTACAGACAGGGCACAAGATTAGGAAAAAATTATGAAAGACAGCAGCAGTCAAAATACAGACGAGATATACCCATAGTTAACTAATATATACTGACCAGCACTGAAACCTGGCAGTTTCACTTCAGGTGCTGCTACAGCCTGTTTTTTTTTTATCTCTCATTTCAGACATTCATTTGCTATAAACCTTGCTCCCATGACATATCTGCAGTCACTGCATTTGTCCATGACCTCTTGGCTTAGTTACTACAATGCCTTTTGCCTAAGTGATGTAGGACATGGTTATCATAAGCCATGTCCAGCAAACTTGGTTTAGGTAAATGTTAGCAAAGTGACTTTTTTGTAAGTATTTGGAAGTCAGTAACTTTAAGGTTATAATTGAGGTATGGGTTGGTGGTAGACATAAGGTTAGGGTATAGGAGTTGATATGTTCCTTGAAGACACTTCCCCTGAAGTCATATTCTCTGCCAGCTTTACTGTGGTGCAGCAGAGTCATCCCCTTCTCTTCAACATTCTCACAAACACCCTCCACACAACAGGCCTGCCTAATACAGTGTGCAGATGACTCTATACTGACTCACACATCTAATGTGGTACACCTGCGAAAAAATACTCAGGAAGCTTTAACATCAACAGAAACATGGCTTTGTAACTCACAACTCATGTTCAACCTTAAAAAAAAACAACTACTTTTCCTCCAAATCTCTCTCTCTCTCTCATGAAAATAAACAAAACTTAAAGTCCTCTCTCTTGATAATACAACCACTGAAGTCACTTCTCAAAAATAATTATTAGGGATTATAGTGGGTGCTAACCTTAAGTTCAACCCATAAATATAAAATTGCATAAAACTCATCAAAAACTAGGGATGCTTTATACAGCCAAAAACTTTCTCACTGATGCAACTAAAGCTACACTTGCCACTACATATCACCTCCCCACACCTTTTATGGTGCTCCCATCCTTACTAACCTTCGGGCATTACAAAACTTAAACAATGCTATAACAAAGTTGCTAAACTTACAGCAAATACCCCTTTCAGAACCCACCACTAAAAAGGCTACATTCACAGGATCATAGGAGATTAGTAGGCTATCGACTTGAATGTCATTTTAAGCTTACCCATTTCAACCCAATGTAATACCATAAAGATACTAGTCAAGACCCAAGATTGCCTTTAGTGATGGCTGCCCATGTCCAGGAGAGTTGTGGGTGCTATCCCCAGTAAGAATTTATAGTACCCCATCCATTCATCCAGGTTCCTCTTGAACAGTGTCATACATTCTGCGCAACTATGCTTCTAGCTGGTCATTACAATCTAATTACCAAAAACTCCTGTCTGTCCACAAATCTTTCAGATCAGTTGGGCATTGTCTGTACATGTACCATGTTGCTAAAGCCTGGACCTCCTTATCTCTATCCATTAGGTCAATACCCTCTCTCCCATCCTTGAAAACCATTCTGAAAGATTTTGTTGCCAAAAGCTGCCTCTGTTCTCTTGTTCAACAACAGTATAAACTATATCCCTAAATGTGAACTAATACCTGTTCATACCTTACATCTCCTTTTCTCTCCCTTCTTCACTCACTTCCTTACTGCTATTAATTTCGCTCTCCTGGCTTTCTCTCTAAATATACTATAAGTCTGTTTTTCTCCCACTTTGTATTGCAATTCCCGTTTGTATTATACTAATACAACAAATTAAAACAGCACAGAGGAGGAAAATATGACTTGGTACATTTGCCCTTTGTAAATAACAAGGCTTCTTCAGATTCTAAAGAAGTGTTATTATTTACAAAGGGCGAAGCACCAAATCAGATTTTTATTCAAATTGCTCTCCTCCTACTCTGTGCCATTTTACTTTGTTGTAGTTTTTGTATTCTGTTTCGTTATGAGAAGTTGTAATACACTAACTTACATTTAATTTCTGTAAAAACTCGCTAAAATTTCTCTAGTAAATCATTGTCATACAACTTGCATCTAACCTTAACCAATGTCATTATTTTATATCTAATTTGGTGTAGTTATTTAAACTATACTTGTTTTTTGTATTATTCTTAATGATTGTTAAATTATTGTTTTTAAAATATTTTGTAATACTTTGTAGCTTTTCTCCCTGGGCATCTGCTGAAAATGGGCACCTACCCAGTCGGACTTTCCCAGTAATCAAAAGTCAATACATACATTTCATTCAAAGACTATGTGAACAATAATCAACCAGAAAAACAAATTATATGTCTATCAATAATAAAACTGAAAACATCTGTCATTTTAATGCCCCTATGCACAACTCCATGCTGCAATGCACTGTCAATATTGGAAAATAAAGACCCTTGCCTCTAATGGCCAAAAACCCTTAATCCTATGATAATCTATAAAAACATGTACTGTTTCCAATACACTACAGACAGTGTACACAATCTCCATCCCCACCCCAGAAATTTGCCTGGTGCCTGGTCAAATTTTATCTAAGCAGAGAAACAAATCTAATATATCCCTCAAAATTGAAATAACTCCCTTTTCAAAATAAAATTAAATCACATTATACAAATGTGCTATTCATTGTTTTTACACTTGAGATGCCCACTATGATGCATTAAAGTGTTCCCCTTACATATTCTGCCATGGTTACAGTGGTACGTACTGCATGTGCACTATGTACGATGGATGCATTACCATGTTCATGCACGAGTCAGTACATCTTCAAGCCTTTTCTACGGATCACTTTAAATTCTATGCATAACATTTTGACAATGTTCTTTTAGTCTTTCCTTAAATCTTCTCATATATATATATATATATATATTTTTTTTTTTTTGACATGGACATTGAATTCCATAAACCACAATACTGGCATCACAAAACATTATTTAATTCTAAAAGTCATATTAACAGATTATGTTCCCTGTTCCATTAAACTGCAAACACTAGTGTGTCCACAACTGTAGACTGATCTATTACTTAAACTATAGGTTTCAGAATTCTTTTATCTTGGCATTTAAAATAGCTATATACTAAAATATGTATATACATGTTTATCAGCCATACTATTTTTACAGCAACCTTGTTATTGTATTTGCCATCAATTGCCTGCCATCTTCCAATCTAAATAAAACCAGTTGTAAAGCAAACACCCTCTCTAGAAACCTAAACCTAGACTCACCAACACCAGCAGATGGTGCAACAGCTACCTAACTCAATGGATGTCTGATTTCTGGAAGACGCTGCCCTTACATACTAAACACAGTACTTCCCTAGCAATCCTTAAAACTGGTCTGGATGACTTGATGGCTGACTGCAGATCTACATGTGGGATATATCAGCAAAATTCACTTAATGGGGTCTACTGTTAGTCTCCCACTATTAATGCATGATGTGACTACACACTTATTGATGGCTTTTTTGTTCGTAATCTTTGTAAGAACCCATGAACATTTGCATTATGAGCATCTTTGATACTTTAACATATTTAGTTATTTGTCAATGGCCACCAGAGCCAGTGTTAGCATTTTGGGGGCCTAAGCAAATGTCAGGTTTGCAGCCCCTTAAGCACTTCCAGTCTAAGTATCATCTTGTCATTGCCACCCCTCCTAAGGAACCTTTTAGTTCATGCTGCAGACTTTTAGGAGTAGGATGCATAAACTGATCTGTAGATACAATGCTCTTACATTACAACAGGTCTATGTACCACACTATGTTGGCAAATCTCACAAAGGGACATTTACAGCTACTGGCATTTAGCTGCAACAATGCTATATTACAACAGCTCTATGTACAAATCTGGACTTGGGTATAATGATGCTTTAGGCCTACTGTTTCAGTGCACCCACACACACACACACACACACACACACACACACACACACACACACACACACACACACACACACACACACACATACCTCTGTTTCTTACCATTTTGGGCTCCCCATACCATGCACATTACTTTTTTCTTCCTTTTCACTCATTTTGCCTTACACTTCAGCTTTATTTCTTTCTTTTCACTCATTTTGCCTTACACTTCAGCTTTTTCAATAAGCCATAACTTTTGTATGCTAATTGCATTTTACATTTTTTTTTCTTTTTACGCAACCTTTTCATACAATGATGGCTTGAACAGAAATTATGATTAAGGAAGGGAATTCACTGTTGCTGTTCAGCTTTAGTTTTCCTTACATACTTTCAACACATCTTTCCTGACCAAGACAGCACAGTAATAACCATTTAGGAAATAACGCAAATAAGCCAGGGCCCAAGAAGTCATAGGGTTTATAGATGCTCTGGATGCATTTTAGAGCATTTCCAAGCCTTTTAATCTAATTGTGACCTAAACAAAAATCCTGAGTAAGAAAATAATTTCAGTCTTTTTTTTTCTTTTCTTTCAGGAAGACACAAATCATGCCCAAAGCTGACTAAATAGTAGCTCACAATAAACTAACAAGTGAAGTTGTTATAAGGTGTAACAATGTGAAGTATTGCCAGCTATGCCAGGAGAAGTAGGGCAGTGGATGTGTAACACATGCCAGCACAGCTAGCTGGAACGTTGTAAAGAATTATATGTCATTTGTATATCATACTGATTTGTACAGACGTTTGTGTTGAAAAATGCATTTGTAAAGTTGCTTGTATTAACAAAATGTGCCAACAGTGTGCCCTGCTGGACAGAAAAAGAAATATACATGCATTATTGTAACTGTTTAAATGTTTATGTTTTGACAGAGGATACTGGAAGAAAGAAGGTTAATTTCAACCCACCTAACTTTGAAAATAGTTTGAAATTAAATTACCTGGCTTAAGCCATAAAGATTGTATCTTACCGTCCTCAATGCAGTCAGAGACAAAAAGCCTGTACTAGGAAGCTTTCTGCATTTTCTTTGGGGTGAACTAATTGCTACTCTGGAAGGGAGGAAATTTGAAATTGTTTTATGACTTTCAGGAGCTGCAGCAGATCTTAGCAAGGGTCTCCATGTGTGTATTATTGATACATACATGCTAAATCCTGACAGATTCTAGCCAAGGGGGGCACCATTGGAACCAAAAGTCAGATGATCAGATGTGTGTGATGTCATTCTGTAATCATCTACTTATATTTCAATACTAGGTGAGACTGAAGTCTCACTGTAGTCTGTTTTTGGAACCTGACAGAGAAAACCCCCTTACCTACTTCATCTTGCCTTGCTCTAGTAAGCAAATCAGGGAATAGTAATTCCTTGGCTCAGTCAGGAAAATGCACTGGCATTAGCTAACTACTGTTTTCTGTATCTCTGTAAATCTATTCATTTGTGTGATTTTAATATTTCCTATGATTAAAACTCTGGTGTTTGCTGTAAACTGATATTTAGTATTTTCATGTTCTTTTTTTATTTATTATTAAATATATTTAAACTTTTCATTGTGGCTGGTCTTTTAGAGAATATTTTAATCTCTGAGAGTACTTATATATATATATATATATATAAAAATATAAATATATATGGTGACAGTTATGGCCACTCCTGAAAGAATGCTGTTGGTCAAACTACCATTTGTATTAATATTAATTTCACTCAGTATAATTGGGTACACTTGCAACAGCCTTAGAGTAGCTGGATTTGGAGTGTCTGATGGTGGTAGAACGTCCTTATAGTCTGGGCAGAAGGGGACACAACTAGTAAATCTGTGCCAACCTTTTCCAGGTGTAGGGTGTAGGGTGTGTGTGTGTGTGTGTGTGTGTGTGTGTGTGTGTGTGTGTGTGTGTGTGTGTGTGTGTGTGTGTGTGTGAGCTTTTTGGAGCAGGGACATGAAGCCTTGGTTTCACAGAAAGAGTGGTGGACAACTTAGCTTGGACACTCTGCTGAGGTCTTGACTCTACACCTGTGCCATTGGGGAGTCTTACTGGGGACCTGGAGGAAGACAGATAGAGAAATCCAGACCCTAGACTGAGTGTGTTCCCTGTATGCTCTTAAGGGAAATTGTACTTGATGCAGACAGCTACATCTGGAAATAGTGAGTATCCATTTCTGTTCCAAGTGAAAGTCCCTCGCCAGTGCCACTGGTGAAGATTCAGGCTCCTTGACTACCAGCCTAGAGTGGGGACATCACATATTGTAAGCAGTGGTGTAGATATTAATTGAACTTCTGTAGCCTGTAGGCAGTTGCCACTGAAAGTGGGTGTATTCTCAAGCAGCTACAAGGTAAACAGAGTTTCATTTTCACAACAGTTTTTTTTATTTTCTGTTAGTTTAGTTTACTAGGGGAAAGAAGGCAAAGATATCAATAGGGGATTATGGCAATCTGCAAAGAACCATTTGGCCAAGATATGAAAAACCAAAGGACTGGTGCATGCCAACCTGACTAAAGAGGAAATTATTTCAGCCTTAGTCACAGCTCAGTCCAGCAGCCAGAAGGATAGCAGTCTGATGATGAGAATTTGTAGCCCTCAGAAACAAGGCAGTTCACCTTTTCCTCAGAGGACTTAAAACTCTGTCTGGAGTTAAACAGACTTGACCTGGAGGCCAAAGGTTGGGAATTAGAATCAACAGTGGCCATTGGATGATGAAAAAATAAGAAGCGGCATCAACATGTGAGGGAGATTCTGACTCTTCGCCAGGGTCACAGAGGTAAGGGGAAGGGAATAACTGAACCCCAGAAGCAAAAATGTCAGTAAATATCTTCCACAGTTTACAGAGGGTGATAATTTTGACAGTTTTATTCATATATTTCAAAGAGTATGTAAAAAGTGTAATGCTGACTATGAGCTCGGAGTGCAGTTCCTGACCCCCCCTCCCCTCACTCCATGGAGAAGCTGCAACTGCTGTTTCTAAATTGTCTGATATTGACTGTTTAAACTAGGATAAAGTAAAGAAATGTTTACTTGAATGTTTTAGGTTAACACTTGAAGCTTATATAAAAACAAGTTTCGTGGGCATAGACGCAAGGCAGATGAAAGTGTGTGTGTAATTATATTGCTTAGTTAAGCACTTATTTTTATAGGTGGATGGATGTGTGTGTGTGTGTGTGTGTGTGTGTGTGTGTGTGTGTGTGTGTGTGTGTGTGTGTGTGTGTGTGTCATGTCACCACTTTTGAAGGGCTGGCAGACCTTCTGGTGAGGAAACAATCCATTAGCACTTTGCCTGAGGACATGATAATCTGGTTGACAGACCGAGAATTTTACTCTGCATATGAGCTGGGGAAAAAAGTGGATCTCTACTTAGCAAGCACAGCATCACTGCACAGGAAAGGGATACCCAGCACTATACATGGATATAAGTGAACCTATGGTGTGCAGCTAAACCACTCCAACAGAATCCATCAGTAATAGGGGGAAGCCACTAGTTCAAATACACAGCCAAGATCAAGTGTGACAACAGCCAAGATCAAGTTTGACAACAGGAGGTACTGCCAGCTATGCCAGGAGAAGTAGGGCAGTGTATGTGTAGCGTATGCCAGCACAGCTAGCTAGAATTTTGTTAAGAATTATATGTCATCTGTATGTCAAACTGATTGTTACAGATGCTTGTGTTGATAAAATGTATTTTGTAAAGCTGCTTGTGTTAAAAATGTATCAACAGTGTGCCCTGCTGGAAGAAAAGAAATGTATATGCATTACTGTAAATGTTTAATTGTATATATATATATATATATATATATATATATATATATATATATATATTGTAACAGAGGATACTGGAAGAAAACAGGTTAATCCCCATTCACCTGAATGAGAAATAATAAGAAAATTAAATTATTGGGCCTAGGCCATAAAGATGTTATCTCACAGTTTTGAATGCAGCCAGAGACAAACAAAATCTGTACTAGGAAGCTTCCTGCATTTTCATTGGGCTGAACTACCTGCTACTCTTAAAGAGTGGAGGTTTGAAATCATTTTATGACTTCCAGGAGCTGCAGTTCATCTTAGCAAGGCTCTGTGTGTGTGTTATTGATATCTATGTGATAGATCCTGACAGTTTCTTGTAATTAGGGGGCTGCATGGGAACCAGAAGTCAGATGACCAAATGTATATGGTGCCACTCTGTACTGAAATAATGTTTTAATATTAAAGACTGAAGTCTCAGGGACTGTCTGTTTCTTGGAACCTGGCACAGAAGGATCCCTCGCATTCATATTGTCTTGCTCTAAGTAAGTGATTAGGGATAGTAATTCTCTACATCAGTTAGGAAAATATAGTGAGTAATTAAGTACTTTTTTTTCAGTAACTGTGTGAATCTTTCCAGAGGGTGTTAATTTTTATATTTCCTGTGTCTGAAACTCTGGTGTTTACTGTAAATAGATATTTAGTATTTTATTGTTCTTTTACTATTGTTATTAAATATATTTACACTTTTCATTGGGGCTGGTCCTTTTAGAAAATATTTAAGCTTTGAGAGTATTTGAATATATACATATATATATATATATATATATATATATATATATATATATATATATATATGGTGATAACTGTGGCCACTCCTAAAAGCCTGGCTGTTTGGTCAACATTACCATTTGTATTAATATTAACTTCACTCAGCATAAAAGGATATCCTTTTAACAGCCTTATACTAACTAATTGGTGGCAGTGAATCGACCTTATAGTCTGGGCAAAGTTGGTAGAGCAGGTAATCTGTGCCAGCCTTTCCCAGGTGTGTGTGTGTGTGTGTGTGTGTGTGTGTGTGTGTGTGTGTGTGTGTGTGTGTGTGTGTGTGCAAATTAAATCTCAAAGAGTGAGTGTGTCAGCTATTTGGGACAGGGACACAAAGCACTGGTTTCACAGGGACGGTGCTGGAGGACTTGGCTTGGACACTCGGCTGAGGAGTTAACCATACAGCTGTGCCAGTGGGGAGCCTTACTGAGGGTCCTGGAGGGAAACAGATACAAAGAAATCCAGACCCTGGGATAAATGTGTTCCCTTTGTGCTCTTAAGGGAAATTGCGTTTGATGCAGAGAGGTCTGCATCTGGAAATACTGAGTGTACCCATTTGTATTCCAAGTGAATGTCCCTCTTCAGTGTCAGTGGTGAGGATTCAGGCTCCTTGATTACTATCCCAGAATGGGTACATCACATCAAGGGTTAAATGTTTTAAATGAAACCAGTGGGGCTCTGTATCATATGGATGTCCATGGAGGCAAGGTGGGGATCCAACAAGTGTGAATAACAGTATGCTAATGGTAAGTTGTCTGGAGGGTACCAGACTATCACCAGAGGTTATATCCTATCTTAGTGGATGGAAAACAGGCCACTCCTAAGAGAGAGAGAGAGAGAGAGCCTCTGACATAACCATTGTGAAGCCTGCAGTGGTTAAAGAAGAGCAGTAATTGCTTAGGCAGTCCACTACAGTCAGAGCCATGCTACAGGCATTTTGCAGACCAGTTTAATAGAGTGGGAAAATATTTGCCCCGTCTGCTGTTTGTATACAGATAGTTACCCCAGGAATCCAAATGTTTTTCTCCTTTTCATTTGTTATATGGGCACAGGGTGAAGAGGGTCTTTAGATTTGATTTGTGATGAGAGGGAGGGTTAGAGTAAATCCCACAAGGAGTATGTTGTGGTATATGTCCTAAACCTCAGGACAAGGCTTAGGGAACTCATGCACTTAGCCCAGGAGAACCAGGAAGGAGCCCAACAGCAGTAAAAGGTCTGGCATGACAAAAATGCTCTAGCCCAAGAGTATGTTGTGGGGCAGCAGGTGAAGGTTCTCATTCCTGTCAGACACAATAAGCTGCAGGCAGCTTGGGCGGGACCCTTTAGATTGGTAATGAATGTCAGCAGTGTTAACTACATAGTAAAACTGCTAGGCAGGAGGCCAGGGGCACATATTGTACCATATTCATATTCATAGGTTAGTATTCATAGGTTAGTACTAGGCTAACTGCCCTTGTGGGCCATTTTAAGCCTAGTAAATCACCCCCCTTGTGAGACTCAAACCCTGCATCTTGTGTTTGTAAAGTAAACACCTTAACCATTAGGCCACCCTCATGTTAACATGATGAAGCCCTAAAATGATATGGATGGCCTGGGGCTGAGTATTTGCAGTGGATGGCAGGAGGAGTCTGAGGGGGGGTCTGGTGAATGAAGATCTCAGTGAGGCTCGGGCTGACACCTCAGTGGAAGGGGTAGCAATGTTCCAGCAGCTATTCCCTACCCAAGTTCGAGAAATCTGAGCAGTGTTACAGGATTTTGGAGACATTTTTACTGGGAAACCTGGTTCCACCCACCTGGTGCAGCACCATGTGTATACAGGACCCAAAAGGCATATCAACCAGGCCCATTACTGGGTGCCTGAGCAAGTCAGACAGACTCTGAAGGAGGAGATACAGGAAATGCTGGAAATGGGGTAATCCAGAGTCCAGCAGTCCCTGGGCATCCCCAGTGATGCTGGTACCAAAGAAAGATGGCAGCACCAGGTTCTGTGTGGACTACAGGAAACTAAATAGTCACACAGAGTCAGATACTTACCCCATGCCTAGTACAGATGAAGCCTTAGATCAGCTGGCAAGGGCTAAGTAGGTGAACACTATTGATCTGACTAAGGGCTACTGGCAGGTGCCCTTGACTACCACCACTAGGGAAAGGTCACCCTTTGTGACTCCTTTTGGATTATACGAGTTCACAAAGATGCCCATTGGGATGAAAAATGCCCCAGCGACCTTCCAGAGGCTGGCAGATCATATCCTAGCAGGAGATTATGCCCTTGCTTACCTGGATGATATTGCCATTTAGAGACATTCCTGGCATGAGCACCTTCAGCATGTCAGGGAAGTCCTGGGCAGACTGCAAAGAACAGGGTTGACCATTAAGCCTAGTAAGTGTCAGGTGGGTATGGCGGATGTCTCCTACCTGGGACACAGAGTGGGGATTGGTAAGATCAGGCCAGAACCTGCCAAAGTGAAAGTGCCCCTGTTAGCAAAAAGGAGATGAGGGCATTCTTGGGGACAGCAGGGTGCCATAGAAAGTTCATTCCCAATTATAGTACAATAGCTGCTCCCCACACAGACCTGATGAGGAAAAACAGGCCAGACAAGACAGTGTGGACCCCAGCCTGCGAGCAGGCATTCCAAAAGCTTAAAGAGGTTTTGAGAGGACCCCCTGTGTTAGCCAGTCCAGATTACTGCAAAGAATTTGTTGTGCAGGTGGATGCTTCAAGCCATAGGGTGGGGGCTGTACTCAACCAGGTTTCCTCAGAGGGAGAAGAGCACCCAGTGGTATATCTCAGCTGTAGACTCCAACCTAGTGAGGAATGTTACGTAGTAGTGGAAAAAGAATATCTAGCCATAGTATGAGCACTGCATAAATTTCAACCCTATCCATAAGGACAGAAATTCACTGCAGTTACAGACCACAATCCCTTAATGTGGCAACATTGAGCCAGCCAGCAAAATGCCAAGTTACTAAGGTGGAGCCTAGGATTGTAAGTATATGATCTGACAGTGCAACACCATAGTGGGGGTAGCAAGGGCAATGCAGATGGGCTCTCAAGATAGTGTATGGCTTAATGTATTCTCAGATAGGCTACCTCTCAAGCAACTTTTCTCATGGGTCATTTGAAAAACCTAGCTTGAGTCTTCAAAGGGGGAGAGATGTGATGATGCGAAGTACTGCCAGTTATTCCAGGAGAAGTAGGGAAGTGGATGTGTAACATATGAAAGAACAGCTAGCTGGAATTCTGTAAAGAATTATATGTCATTTGTATATCAAACTGATTTGTACAGATGCTTGTGCTGAAAAATGTATTTGTAAAGCTGCTTGTGTTAAAAAATGTACCAACAGTATGCTCTGCTGGACAGAAAAAGAAATATACATGCATTATTGTAACTGTTTAAATGTAAATGTTTTAACAGAGGATACTGGAAGAGAAAAAGTTAATCTCAATCCAACTAACTTTGAAAACAGTTTGAAATTAAATTACCTGGCTTAGGTGATAAAGATTGTATCTTACAGTTCTCAATGCAGCCAGAGTCAAAAAGTATGTACTAGGAAGCTTTCTGCATGGTCTTTGGAGTGAACTAATTACTACTCTGGAAGGGTGGAGGTTTGAAATTGTTTTAAGACTTCCAGGAGCTGCAGCAGATCTTAGCAAGGCTCTGCGTGTGTGTTATTGACACATATATGCTAAAAACTGACAGCATCTAGCCAAAGGGGTAGCATGAGAACCATAAGTCAGATCACTAGATGCATGTGATGTCATTCTGTAATCCATCACTAAAAATGATTTTTTAACACTCGGTGAGAGTCTCATTGCAGTCTATTTTTGGACCCTGACAGAGAAGTATCCCTTCACTTACTTCATCTTGTCTTGCTCCAGTAAGTGAACCAGGGAATAGTAATTCTTTAGATCAGTCAGGAAAATATAGTGAGATTAGTTAAATACTGTTTGTCTATCTGTGTGAATCTATTTGCCTGTGCTATTTTACTTCAATTAAATAAATATTTAGCATTTTCATGTTCTTTTCTTATTTATTATTAAATATATTTAAATTTTTATTGTGACTGGTCTTTTAGAGAATATTTTAATCTCTGAGAGTACTTATATATATTTAGTGACAGCTGTGGCCTCTCCTGAAAGCCTTGCTGTTGATCAAACTACAATTTGTATTAATATTAATCTCACTCACTATAACTGGATACCCTTGCAAGAGCCTTAGAGTAGTTAGCTTTGAAGTGTCTGATGGTAGTGTAACCACCTTATACTCTGGCCAGAAAGGGGTATAGCTAGTAAATCTGTGCCAGCCTTTTCCAGGTGTGTGTGTGTGTGTGTGTGTGTGTGTGTGTGTGTGTGTGTGTGTGTGTGTGTGTGTCTCAGCTATTTGTAGCCAGGAAACAAAGCACTAGTTTCACAGACAGAGTGGTGGAGAACTTGGCTTGGACACTCGGCTGAGGTCCCAACTCTATAGATGTGTCATTGTGAAGTCTTACTGGTGACCTGGAGGGAGACAATAGAGAAATCTAGACCCTGGACTGAGTGTGTTCCCTGTGTGCTTTTAAGGGAAATTGTGCTTGATGCAGAGAGCTGCATCTGGAAATACTGGGTGTATCCATTTTTGTTCTAAATGAATGTCCCTCTCCAATGTCAGTGGTGCGGATTCAGGCTCTTTGATTACTGGCCCAGAGTGGGGAAAAAGCATAGGGATACACAGGTCCTGTATGGGAATACTGCCTTCCTTCCTAAACCACCAAAAAGACAGTCACTGCCTATGCATCCCTCTGGTGTTAAATTAGGATCATAGCAGAGGTCCAAATTGCCACAGTCGTATATTTCAAGTGATTGCTGACATATGTATATATAGTGTGCCTCCTCACCCCTAACCCTCAAAGTTAGCCCCCTGTATACGTGTCTGATGTGTGACTGTGAAGAAAGTGAAAAAAAATTACAGTACTGTATTCTACTTGTTGATCTCAGACAGTGCATTTGCCCCATACACAAGCTATAATAACATTCTTTATACACCTCTGAGGCCTGTGAGAAAAATAAAAAGAAAACAATGACCACATTGTTCTCAGCCCAAACACAAGCTATAATGACCTTTTGTGCAAACATCTAAGGTCTGACTGTGATGAAAATTAAAGTAATAATACCCACACAACCCCTAACAATCTACAGCAGCTTTTTGTACACAGAGATCTGAGCAGGGCTGGTTTTAGAATGTCTGTGATTGAGAGCAGAGACCAATATCAGCTTTATCCTAACAGGGTCATACGACAGCTCTGTTCAGGTTAATGAGTGTAATCAAAAAATTAATACAATTTTTCTCCATTTAGCAGCAGCTTTTTGGGGTCCCCACATAGTCACAAATGATTAAGGGAGCCTCCCTTTACCCATGTATACCGTCTGGGGAGTAGGAATCAGCAGACTCTTAGAAGATCTAAGTGTCTGAATGTTCTGTGATATGTTTTATGCCTTATATATAATTACTTTTTAGCAGCAATATTTTACTGATACCCAGAGGAATAACTTTTGTGTGCTGGTATTATTGGGTATGTGCACAGTTAAAACTCACTGATATTTTTTTAAACACACACATATGCACGTGCATATGCACGTGCGCATGCACACATAATCCATAGCAATACTAGTTTTGTACTTATTTCACCAAATAGCAACATATTGTGCAACACTGGTATGCCGCACCAGATGAGTGACTGCTGTTTAACAGTCATCAAACAGCAACAGGACTAAGTAACTTGTATTTACTTCACTGAGGAGTAATGCATACCTGTCACTGTCCCTGATTTCACAGACCTTGCCTAATTTTGCTCTGTCCTTCATAAAAAAATCTGATTTGCTGATAAATCATTCAGGATTACAGACAGTCAATACAGTCAGTCATCAGAGTTTTATACTTCTTATTGTCCAAAAAGGCATTTTGATGCAAAAGGTGTTATTATATTAACTTTTTAAGTGAATTAGAGTAATATTTAAAAACATGTTTTTGATTTTGAACCTATATTCTATCATTATTTTTGGCACTGAGCTGAATTCTACAGCAAGGAAGATGAAAGTTATAGTATCTGGTGCTCTGCCAGTATTTATAAAACTCTCAGAAAGAGAAAACCATTACTGAAAATTGTAAGCAGCAGCTTTTCTTAAAATCCAAGGTCTGCAATGAGATCAGTCACTCTGGGCTGCTGATCTGTCTAGTACTTACCTTGCTCATGTTCATCATCAGCTTTATACTTTTAGGGTCATATCACAGCCCCGTTCAGGTTAAAGAGCATAATCAGGAAATTAATACATTTTTCTCTTCATTTCTCCCCAACCAGCAGCAGTGTTTGTGGAGCCCCCACAGAGTCAAGAATGATTAAGCCAGGGGCACTACGTCAGTGGTAAAATATTTAATAGAATTGTGAAGCCTGTTAGTTGATAAAACACTGTTACCATAACCAAATATATCTTTGAATTTTAAAGGAGATATAAATAAGTGCTATTACCCAGATTGTTTATTAAGTATATAAGATTGCTGTACTAGCTTTTGCTGGCTTGACTGATAAATTACAAAAGATCAAGTTAAGATAACTTACTGTTATTGGGGGCCCTAAGGAACAGGGGGGTCTCGGCGACTGCAGGGCTCACTCTGGTGCCTAAAGCCAGAGATGATGAAGAAACTATGTCAGAACTATTTTTTTTTCATATTACAAATGTTCCACAGTGACATGGATGAGATGGAAACAATGGCGTCGCATTTCTGTGGATCTGAAGGAGTGGGGCAAGGTCTACCAGTATGCACACTGTGACCGTCATCTTCAGAACTGGCTTTGTGGCAACAAAAGGGCATAGGTAATATATGACAGAACAAATGCTCCTTAATGGAAGGAATGTATGGTGCAACAAAACTTAACATCCAAACATTTTGTACCGACATCTCAAACTGGCCAAAAAACTGGATAGGTTCTAATTAGGTTCACAGGTTAGTACTAGGCTAACTGCCCTTGCGAGCTATTGTAAGCCTAGTCAATTATCCCTTGTGAGACTCAAACCCTGAACCTTGTGTTTGTAAGGCAAACACCTTAACCATTAGGCCACCCTCCCAACTCTAGAGAATAAACAAAAATTAATTTGATACTTTTGTTCACAATGTATTTATGTATGTATGTATTTCTTTAAGGTTAAATTCTGTCAGAATCAGTGCATATACATGCAAAATGTGAAAATGCCATCTATTTTTTGTGGGGGGCGTAGAATAAGCCCTAGAGTTTAAAGCCATTGCTAGAAGGTACTTATAGAATGACACTCCAAAGTTGAAGACTGTTTAAATGCAGTCACATATAGGTTCATATATTAGTACTAGGCTAACTGCCCTTCTGGGCCATTTTAAGCTTAGCCAATGATCCCATGTGAGACATTTTAAGCTTAGCCAATGATCCCATGTGAGAATCAAACATTGCACCTTGTGTTTGTAAGGTAAACACTTTAACCATCATGCCAATTGCCCACCTTAAATAGAAAGGAATCAGCATCTCCAAACGAAATGCCACATTGCACAGGTATAGAAGCAGCAGAGTAGCACGTGAAAGGTAGAGAGTATTCAGCAGACATTCTTAAACATGCAGGGTGGGGGAGGTTCTAGCATTCTTATACAATGACAAGATGCACCTGTCCCTATGAATGGGATGTCTGTCAAGCAAGAATAACATCAACTAAAGTAATATTTGAACAGAAATAATAATTTGCATATAATGATCATAATATGTTCCATTTGAATATGTATGAAACATAATGAAAAACATGAATGCTGGTTTTGTGCTGCATTCGTTTTCAATATAAGGAAAAAATGTATGTTGCTAAGCCTCTGTGTGTGTGTGTGTGTGTGTGTGTGTGTGTGTGTGTGTGTGTGTGTGTGTGTGTGTAGACATATATATACACACACATTATTTATATATATATATATATATATATATATATATATATATACACACATATATTATATATATATTTATGTATACACGTGAGTGTGTATAAATATATATATATATATATATATATATATATATATATATATATATATATATATATATATATATATATATATATATACTGCGAGCACAACCTTCTAGGAGCATAATATTAACTGTTACCTAAATTAGATTGTGGAAGCCATTTTAACAGATTTCCAGGGTCGGACTCCAACCACAGAAAGAACAAAGTCTGCCTTCCCTGAAGTAATACTGTCGCTTTCTTTTTCAACTGCAGTTCAGAGCTAGGGGCCTGATTTATTAAGAAAAAAGTTGTGGGGAAGATCTTAATATATTATCTACCTTGCAGCATATTTATGCTCTGAATGAGATTTTTCTGACTGCAAAAGGCTTGTCATCTCAACAAGAATCAATTAATTCTATTTCTCTCATATTCGTCACTGTTGGTTACCACACACTCATCCTAGCACAATATCCTGTGATTTCTAAAATGTTGCAGCAGAACCTAGTATCTTTATCTGGTTTACATTTTATTAACTGTTTTCTTTACTTTTACTAGTCAATCTTACTGTGATGTGTTTTGTTACAGAAATGTTCAAATCTTTGCTGCCATTAAAATTTTGCATCAAGCGGTCCCAGCCACAAGTTGCCATCCAGTAATGTGGCACAACACCTCAAAAAGTGAACAAGCAGTTTATTCCCATCCTCAGGTCATCACCTACTTTGGATGTAATGGATGCTGCTGTTCCTCATCCTTTTAACATTTTCTGATAGGCACCAGGTATGCTTGATAGTTATAAATGTGTTGGTCATTTGTCCTTGCCCTGCTCAACAAGGAAAATGCCATCTATTTACAATCCTCCTATCTAAGACGTTTTCAGACAAGAACTAAAAGTATTCCCTTCAAAAAGCAGAAACCACATTCACTATTATTTTTTTCTAGAAAAGGATAAAACTTTATGAAACATAAAAACAGATGAATACATGATATTTTGTCATTTTAATAAGAGATGATTAGTTCTTTTCAAATGAGATGTAGAAGCTTCTACTGACTGTACTGAAATCAAGCTAAATTATGATACACAGAATTTAGTGAGCTACTCCTTCCAGCTGTATCTGTTAAATAAGATGCAAAACCTACTCCTTCAGACATTTATGTAATGATTCATTGTGCTGAAATGAGATTTCCACACAGTACTTTAAATACCACTTAATAACAAGGTATCCAATTAAGAAAATCATTATTAGACTCCATCTCAGTAAAGTGTGAAATGCTTAAATGAGAATAGCTCTTATACTTGGTACTTAGTTGGCAAACAAAAGCATTTGCAACCACACGACTACATGTTATCTTTAGCAGAAAGGGAGTCAAATCTCATTAACAAAACAACAAAGCCAATTAAAACCTGTTCAAGAGAAAGGTACACATTAAAGAAACGTTGCATAATGCCAAATCTTTATCAACAATTTTTTTCACGTCAGTCTATGTTCTTGGCAAACTGATAATTTAGATCAGATCTCACACATTCTAGGCTGACAACTATAGCACCTACATCTCGAATCATTATCTGTTCTGTGACCTACCTACCCACTAATGGGGCTATGTTAATAATGAAACTAATAACCTTAGTGAATTTATATCCGGTCTGAGAGTGAACAGTTATCTACTCAAAATGTGCGTAATTGAATAAAGGTAATACCTAGGCAGCAGAAATGATAATGTGTATTCTAAGTTAGCTAGTAAAGTCAACCAAAAGATAAATGCTAAATTAGGTGGAACTGAACTCAATGTCTCTACTTGTAAACAACATTCACTATGAAAGAAATAGCAAATTATCGATCTATTTTAAAGAAATTCCCTTTAAACACAGTGAGAGAAACAAAAAGTTTCTAATATTTGCATATTCATACAGTTTATACCCTAAAATATGGACAGAAAAGTGGATGATTTAAGGGACAAAAATATACCATAAAGCACAGGCATTTTTACAGAGTTAATATAAAAATCATAGTGCAAAAAAATATATTATCATTCCTTTTGGTAAAAGTGATGTTCCTGCTAACTACCACATCAATAGCAACACTTTAAATACACACTCAGTGATGAGAGACCTGGCCACACAGGTTGACAGCAACCTTACCTTTGACCACCATGTCTCCACAGAGGTAAGAAGGGCATTCTATATTCATCTCATAAGGGCAGTGCCTCCAGAAAAAAAATTATAACTCCCCTGTACTTTTCCCTCATTAGGTCAATAATTCAGTACAGCGCCCCTTTTGTTATATACCTTTCTAAGCACCTGCAGCAATTGGAGAAACCCCAAGGTTCCTCACAAGGAAAATTCAAGGTCTTCACCATCTGTCCTATGGGGATCGTCTGCAATCACTGTCACTTTATTCCGTTTCATACAGACTATTCAGAGGTGATCCCTGCCTTGCATATAAGGCAATCTCTGACCCTGCATTATTGGAAATGCATCATATCCGAAAGTCAAATGGTACATGGGTTACTCGTTCTAAAGACCTTAACCTGGTATGTGACATTAACAAAACCTGCTGGAGGGCCAGATTTGTCTCCCAAAGGTTGCCACACCTTTAGAATAAACTCTGACTTCATGTCAAACACAGCACCTCATTAGCCCTCTTCAAATGCAATCTGGACGATTAGATGGGTGACCATAAATTCACCCCGGGGACTCCACCTGTGTCCCTCTTGGACAGGGGCAATAGGTGCTAAACATGGAAATAAGGGTAAGAAGTTGGCTAGGCTTGTAAGGGCGCTAGGGCTATTAGCCTAGTAACTTCCTATGAAAGCTTTTGACAAAATGCTGTCATGTGAACAGTTAATAATTACAGTTTATAGATACTCCACACTTTTGTGTTAACACTGAAAGGACAAATATTTGTATGCACTTCATTTAGTTAAAACACAATGAATACTCTCTTGTTACAATACCATATCATCCTCTTTAGTTAGCATTTGAACATGTTTGAAAAATACAGCAACAAGTAGCGTGCATAACTAACAATCTACTTCAGAGTTTAGGTATTCCACAAAGTACAGTGCTTGCCCTTTGACTCCTCCTAATACTGCTTAGCAAACCTTCATTTAACTTTCCCCAACTGCATCTTCTTTATGCAGATGACATGGCCCTCTTCAGAGCTGCCCTTGGATCCCACAGCACCTAAAACCAATATCCAGTGGACCTCTACAAATAAACAAATGACATACTTCTAAAAAAAAATTGCAATTCAACCTTAAATAATAAAAAAAATGATAACTGAAACAATCAAAAGGTTATCAGAATGTCTTGATAGACTACAAAAAAATACCAATTCAACTATCACAGAGACACCATAATTTCCTTTAACTACACCAGCATCTGGCTAGCTCAATCTCTCAACCTTCAGATGTACCTTGGGGGGAAAAAAAAACAGATAAAAAAATCAATGACCTCTCATTCTGGGCCCAAACACATTTTCAGTTTCTCTCCACCTGCCAAAGTAGCCATAGGCAAAGGTATCCTTTTCACACAGCTGAAATATAGCTTTTCAATATTTGCCACAGGCACCCCCCGATGGAAAAAAAAAAAAAACACTTTGCGTAACATCTTCAACAAAATATAACACCTCCTAACCAACTCTCCACACCAAAATCATAACTGCCCATTTCCCTCTCTTTAAAACCATGGGGCTTCCTGTATTACACACAGCATGCGTTTTCTAGGTCCAGAGCTTTTCAAACTTCTCCATTGGTTGGCCCGTCATTACTCATCACAAATGTCCCCACATACAATCCATCTCTAACCCAGCATCCCAAACCCTTAAAACTTGACTCCAGTGCTCTGATTCCATCTTGTGTGTGCTTACACCTAAGCTATGGCATTTTCTGCCATCACACACAAAGGAAATGTCTATTTTATTTATTTATTTCCAATTTGATGACCGGGGAGCCCGTTTTCAGTGGAGGCGCAGGGAGAAAAGCTCCACACTACATAGTAAAGTTAAAGATACAACAAATTAGAATAAAAAGAGTTAAAAATACAATTACATTTCAAGTTAGAGACATGAATTGTTCATTAGTTACATAGCATCTAAATCTTTATGATGGCAGTAATGAGTTCATTACAAGAGAGGAGAGAAGAAATAAACTATTTACAATACATACATTCATAATAATATTGTTAGATTAGCTTACATTCAGAGTGAGCCAAGGTGTTTAGAAATTCAGAATGGAGTAAATTAACTAGTAGGCTAGGTGGGGGGAATGCAGTTGCATTTCCAGTTAGAGGAAATGTAGGACTGGAGTTGAGATTTAAAGTTAGCAAAGTTTTCAGAAGTCCTTAGTGAAGGAGGGAGAGAATTTCATTTTTTGGCTAAAGAAAAAGAAAGGAGAAGCTGTCCAACGGGACGGATAGGTTTGTGGACAGTGATTAGGTTTTGGTAAGCAGATCTCAGAGTTCTGTGCAGGGTGTATGGTTGTAGGATGTTAGTGCTGGGCATTTAGTAGGTTTAAATATTAGCCTATGGGCTGTAGTAAGTTGGAGGTAGTCTAGATAGTTGGTGAGTTCTAGCCAATTTAACAAGTGGAGGGCAGTACAATGATGGGAGAAGTATTTGGCTTTGGTGGCAAATTTTGAAATTTTATTTTAACAGATTTCCAGTTTGGAAGAGATAGAGGAAGACATGTTGGTTAGTAAAGGAGCGCCATGCAATAGTGAGGGAAGTAGATAGGTAGTGGAGAGAGTTCGTCTAGTACAAGGAGAGAGAAAGTGGTTGTTTCTGTATAGCATGCCAAGTTTTAGATGTTGAAAGAATAAATGAGCCTCTGGGCGAATGAAGGAACCAACAGCAAAATAAAGGTATGCAACATGGTTTTAAGTATTTTTATATGTGTTATTAAGTAGGTATCTATGATGTAATTGCTATCATTCCTCTGATTGGTTGGTTTGAATGTATTTTAGAGTATCTGCAGTGAATTCTTGTTTGGTCTGATGAAGCAGATTACATCTGTGAAAGCGCTTATAGGTTCATAGGTTGGTACTAGGCTATCAGCCCTAGGGTCTATACAAGCCTAGCCATAACAATTCCCTGGCTATTTCTTCCCACACTATTTACTTCCCTGGACCCCTGTCTAACAGGGCAACTGACGTGATCCCGGGGTGAATTTCCTTTCTCCCATCCAATCGTCAAGGTTCCTTTTGAAGAGGGCCAAAGAGGCACTCTGCTTGACATGTATGGGCAATCTATTCCAGAGTCTGGGGAGTCTATGGGTCAGGAACCTATCCCTCCAGCATGTTTTGTTTATTGTGATGACAAGGTTTAGATCCCTGGAGCGTGTGGCTCTGAGGGATTGGGATTTCTTTAAGTGTAGCATGTCCAATAGCTCTGGGTTTGACATAGCCTTATATGTTAAGCAGAGATCGCCTCTGAATAGACGATATGCGACATACCCTGTGGAACTTGTGTCTCTTATCCTGCTGTGTGGAACCAGTTTGCTTTGTTACATATCAACTTTTAGATGTGCTTTCTTTATGTTTTGCTGAATATGGGTATCAAATTTTTAGGTGTTCATCTATAGTTACCCCAAGTAGTTTAGCAAAGGGAATGACCTATATGGTAGAGTTGTTATGAAGAGGGAAGGATTTTAAGGGAGAGAATAGTAGTATTTTTGATTTGTTAGCATTTAGAGAAAGGTGGTTTTGAAGCATCCAGTTCTCAGTGGTAGAGAAGGCAGTTTGAGTCTTTGTTTGGAGCTCAGGAAGGTTAGAGGTGGAGCAGACTAAAGTTGAGTCATCTGCATATTGTACGATTTTGGTGTTAGGTATGGCTGAGTGGAAATCATTGATAAAGATGTTAAACAGCATTGGACAGAGTATGGATCCCTGGAGTACCCCAGTGGGGGTAGACAGGAAGGGTGAGGTGCCTTTTCTCCATTTCACAGTCTGAGATCTGTCAGACAGGTACCTTGAGAACCAGAATAGGGTATTCTGAGAGAGATTAAGGTTAGAAAGGTGGCTCAGGAGATTGGTAAGGGAGACCGTGTTGAATGCCTTGCAGAGATCTAGTAGAACTGTTGATACAATTTTTCCAGAATAATGGGCGTGGTTTACTGCATCTAGGAAAGAGAGAAGAGCAGTTACTGTGCTCTGGCCAGGTCAGAACTGAGCAGCCAAGTACTCCGGATTGTGCAGAATGCACCACATTTGTGATCGATTAAGCCCACTGATCCGCTGTTCTGCAATGAGCAGCCATTGCTCCACTTTGTCACTTTGGCATCGCAATATACAAGCCAGTGTCTTGCAGAGAATGTTCTGTTAGGATGAAAGGTGAGTGCCTTGCTCTGTGATGTGTGTTGAGCACTTCAGGGTGAAATAAGTGTTGCAAGTTTTGGAACTGTCATTATTTGTCCAGTTTATCTACCTGGCGCTAGTGTTAAATTACATTGTTCAGAACTAAGAAGGACTGTGGCACAAAATCATAAATGATGGTGTCATCTCTGAATAGTGCTTTCTATCTGCTAGTCAGTTACCATTATTTCTGTGACTCTCCATGTACCTGTGTTTTACATCAGATAAGCAGTGACTTGGTGAACTTGAATCCGTGCATGGAAATTGGAAAGGACACCCATTCCCCACCATACTGATGAAAGGCTTATCTTGGCAAAGAGTTACGACTCTGAAATGAAGATGTATTTATTTAGTTAGTTGGTTATTTACTTGCTTATTTTTTTTTTTTATTATTTGTAGAGTAGTTTGACTGACCAGTAACCCTTTTCAACACAGACCAAAAAGGATAGATAGAAAAGCATAGAAATAAAATGAAAAACAATTATATATGAAGATACAATGATACGTTTAAAATACATAACCAATGTGATCAACAGTAATTTTCAACACAGACCAGCAAAGATTGCTATAACAGAATCGAAATAAGAAGAACATAACTGTCTCTGAAGAAGTCATACCTCTCTAGATACCTCCTTGCCCCCTTACATTGTAAAAATGCACAACTATGTATGCATTTTCTTTTTGTGTGGAAAACAATAGAGCCAAGTATCCATACTCACTGCTGTCTTTAACTGTGGAGGACAATATAACTCAACAACCCCTAGCAGGACACATACTGGATATATTGAATATGATGGTGGAAATTGTGTAAAGAAGGGAAAGATAAATACAAGAAAATTAAATGATTATGGCATGTGGACAGAAGATATAGCACAATGTAATAGAGAAACAGAAAACTGGTAGAAGAGTGCAGACAAGCAAGTAATGGATTGTATTCAGCTGCTGGTGCTGTTTACATAGGTAGAGGTAAGTGACTGTTTTAGCTGCAATGGTTAAGGTTAATGTTAATGGTTAGGAAAGCGTCCTTAAAAACTGGTATGCTAGCACAGATCCTGTTATTGTAGCAATTTTCTAAGTTTATAAGAGCAATATTTAAAGTGTCTAGCTTTGTACTGCTTGTCCCCCTTCTACATCTCTGAAAGTAATTATTATTTTTTTGCAGAAACTGTATGCTAAGTCAGGTCATGTTATTCTAGCAACTTTCTAAGTTTATAAGAGCAATATTTAAAGTGTCTCTGCTTGTGCTGCTTGGCCCCCCAAGTACGTTGGGCAGGGCTTTTCCTAAAGTGCTGTTTCATTTACTTATGGTGTGGTTATGGTATTGCAGATTATAAAAATTAAGGTTTTGGATCTGAGAAGTGCTTATTGAATTTTAAAGATGTTCTACCATGCTCCATGCAGTGCGAAAATAGGGTGTTCCACATTTTGACCATTTGTCACACATTGTTAAGGTCTGTGTTCCACACTGACCTCTTAAGAGGTTGAGACCTATGGGTCGGAAACCGTGTTGGGTTGGAGTGATAAGTTGGTTTTTGGTTAGGAAAGGCATGAGCTGGAGGTGGATGCATTTTTCCAGAATTTTTGAAATTGGGAGAGGACAGCTATGAAGCGGAAGTTTGAGATATTACTGTTTTTGCCTCCTTTGTGGAGAGGTAGAATAAAGGCCGCATGCCACAGTTTGGGGATGTAAGATTCCTGTATGGATCTATTGACCAGGATGCTAATGGGGAGGGTGATCTACTCCAACTTGCAATTAATCTCACGTGTGAATATATATATATATATATATATTACATACACATTTACTAACTTAATTTAATATATTGTATGATTTCTACTCTCTACTACATTTAAGTTCTTGTCTGCTTTTATACTTTTACTATTATGTCTTTCATTAAATATTATCGCACGTAGTCATTCTCTTTATTCTTGTGCAATGCAACCCGGGGTACTACAATTAGTCATGTTCGATCAGTACTCTTCTCTGGTAAACAAATATCAATATATAAATAAATATACAATTATGTTATTCTTAGCTAGACAACATATTTAGATATATGTTTTCCTTTCCTTTCTGGTTAAATAATACACATTTATTCTCTTCCAAGATTCACTCTCAGGAGTTAAGGTTTGATTCTGCAGCTCCTGTTTTTGTGGTTGGGAAAGGGAGACATTGGTCCAAGAAAGTTTTTAACATACATTTCTTAAAACTGTAAAATATTCAGTTTTTGTCATCATCCTATAGTCTTACAAAACTCAACTTCAAGAAGGGCTCACACTGAAACTATATTTTTATGGTCATCTTTTATTTGGATATTTTTTTTTGAGTTTGGATGCCTGCTTCTATTACATGGCAAGAACGCTGCAGCCTTTTTCAGTATGCCTAAAAAGTTCTGAACAGGGCATCCTGCTATATCATCTGTTGAATCCCTAGTTTATTTGACTTTCTTTACAGTTTAACAATAGCAAATAGAGAAAACGACCACCACAGTGGAGTTAAAAATAGACTTCAAGACCGGCTTTAAAGAAAATTATTACTCAGGCCAGGACTCCTATCTGCTTGCAAATATAAAGTCCATTTTGGTTCAATGCACTCTGTTTTATTAACTACCCCCCTTCTCAAATTTAATGGTACTAATTGCAAGACAACGAACCTAAAACAGTATGTTTGACCAAATTCATTAATGTGTTTCACCAAGGCATTAGACAATTTCAATTTCTTGACATCATAAGTATGTTCTAAAATTCTCTTTAAAAGTATGATTCATCTTACCTACGTAAAAACTACAGCACGCAGAACATTGTGCTAAATAAACGAAATTGTGCTAAATAAACTAAATTGCTACTTTTACAATCAGCAATAATAACTCAATGTTGTAGTTTGTCCAGAAACGTGATGTATAAACTGAGCAGTAGACCATATGAATTTACAAGCACTACACGAATGGCAATTGAACATCCCATAAACGCTCTGAAATTTTACTACTGATAGTTGAACGTTGTCTATAACAAAGCTGTAATTTCAATGACTTACTGTTCATGAATGAAAATTTTGGGGTTGTACCTAAAACTTTCTTAAGCTATTCATCTGCCCCTAAGATTGACTCATTTTTCTTAATGTCACATACTACATTAATATCACTTGAATAAGTTAAAGTAACTCTAATAACTATATTCATTTAACAAAGCAAAATCTCTGTCTATTGCTAGTATCACAATCAGAGAAAAAAGGTTTAGCCCTCGTACCCCTTAAAGAAAGTACTTCAGTAATAATATTCTCAACCTCACCGGGTGAATACCCTCTATTCAAAGAATCACCTGACATGTTTCTAACCACCTCACTTAGTGTGGTATCATTATTCAGTCTAACTGCCCTTAAAAACTGACCTTTCTGCACATTTCTATGAAAGTGCTTGGGGTACACACTTGACCTACGTAGAATATTATTTATCTTGCATGATTTTCTAAACATAGTAGAACCATTTTACTCATGATATTTCTATCAACCATTACTTCCAGAAACTCAATGGAAATGTCAGAACACTTGTACATAAATCTCAGGAAAGATGTACTATGTAAAAACTCAAAAAATCATATAAAACTTGTTGCATTCTTTTCCATACAAAAAAAAATCATCATCCATGAAGCGCATATAATAGCTAATACATTCAGCAAATGAGTTGTCATTCAAGACTTGTTTTAACTCCCAGTATGCTAAAACCATGTTTGCATAGCTACTGACACATTCCATAGAGACTCTTATCCTTTGTAAATAAAACGCACCTTCAAACAAAATGGCATTACTCTCCACAATCAATTCAAGTAAAGTACATATTAAACTGATTTTCTCATTGGATAAAAACATCCTAACATTCTCAATGCTCAGAATCCAAACAAAACAAATAGTATTATTCAAAAAACAGGCATAAACAATGTTGAGTAGCAGCAGGTCTGCCTCCCTTGTAGATAAGCACTGCATGTCAAATTTTCCATAGGTGGCACCATTTTGTGGGGAAAAAAGTTTGCAGAAGTCACTTCAGCTACTCCTGTAGTCACAGTAAGGTGATTTTGCAGGATTAATGTCATGCCATTATATTTTAATCTGTATAATGTTCGTTATGCAGGATATTAATCTGAGTAATACTGTACACACGGCCATATGCAAGCTGTTTTTGTGAACCATGCCACCTGCCTGATATCACGGTGAGATGGAGTAGCTACAGGTAATGACATGAGCAAGGAAAGGTTGTACTATGCCACCCTGTAGTTTAGTGCAGCATAAACACCCAAAGTAATTTTTCATTGGGTTCAATTTATAACCCTCGTTCTTAAACTTTCAAATTATTTTATCACGGGGGTTCAGTTTATAGGCCACTTTCTGAAGCTCCCTAATTAATTATTCATGGAGATTTAGTTTGTAGCCCTCTTTCTGAATTCCATTTGACTTTAAGGCTAGGATTTAGAGCTTGGTGACTCCTATTACTGAGTTCTCACCATGCATCTTGTTTCATCTGTCTTGTGTTCAACTTTCTTGTTAACAGTAAGCACATTTTATGGGTAGGCTTTAAAAGAAGTCTCATCTCTTAAAACAATGTATGCCGTTTTCTATGCTGTCTCCAACATATCTTCCTTTACTTCATAGATGTCATTTACTCTCAAGTGACCCTGGGTCTGCTGCACTGTGCTTTGAGGTTAGAACCAAAGTGCTATACACATTTTCGGATTTAATATTATAAAGTGCTTGCAGGTATGACATTTTTACAATAAAACAGCAATAAATGCAGTCATCTGAGATTTCTCATACCATTTTTTTCTGCTCCCTTCTATGAAATAATTTCCTTTCAGCCTACTGTTGAGGTACTAAAATTTTATATGGGCTGAATATTTGCAAAGTAAAATTATTGCATTTCACTTTCAAGGCCTTGCCTCTAGTTTTAGCAATGTGAACTTCAGGCTTTACAATGTTTTACTCTGCATAAGCAGACAACTACTGTCAGTTCAGTTTTATTTTATAATCTCATTTCTGTTATTTTTAATAAGGAATACGTCTGTCTTAAGAAAGTTTATACTTTCCATCTGTTTTCATGAATCCTGCATGTAGCATTTCCAGTCAGAGCATCACATGCCTTTATTGCAATGCTTGCTAAGCAACATCATTATCCTGAAAGTTTAGTTTAACATCACTGTATGTTTATAGTTTTCATATTAATGTGTGCTATTTTTTATAATACATTTTTATTTGTATGCATTCGGCAAGAACATGCCATGAATTTACATCAAATACAAGCTTTCAGTATATTACAGTCTGTCCTCATTTCGTTTGCATACCTTTTATTCAGTCCTTCCAACTCCCTTCCAGAAATAAGAATTCTGCAGTGAAAATAGGGAAAACATAAAAACAGAATAAACTAAAATAGTCACATATGTGACTACAAGCATAAAATGTGGGGCACAGTTTCAGGTGTGGTTTGAGTGAAATAATATGCAGTAAGTGCTTCAAAGGTACAACCACAAGTTGCAGAGTTCACTGTTTTGCATGTGAATTGAGTTTATATTTTGAAATATCGGGACTTATAGGATTGGGGTCTCCCTCTTTTGATAGACAGTCAAATAAGACTCCTTGAAACACGCTAAAAAAATTAATTTTCCTACCAAAGGTTAACTGTCAATAAGCTGGGCATTCAGTTTTATCAAGCTAATGGAACAAGCTCATACACAGATGGCAGTGCCTAGACAGGAAAATTATCTAACCAGCAATAAATTAATTTTAAACTGTGTTCAATACTGTAACAACATACATACCTCTATAAAAAGGTGGCACTGCCAAAGGTTTTAATGAATATATGCTGTTAGGAGAGCTATCATTTTTCATGTCTATTCAGTACTGCATTGGCAGATACCTCATCACATTTCCTGGCTGGCGCACATGTATTTCAGTTTTCCTTGGTTTTGAATCTTCCTCCATCACTTTTAACTTTGTCTAGAATTGTTGAGCAAATAAATTTGACTGTCTATCTGTGGTGGAAATAAAGTTAAAAGACCCAGAACTGATATGATCCTTCCAAAACTTGTGCAGAAGAGCTACTGTTACCAGTGTCCAGCTGTGCAGCAACACTAAAATTTTTAAAAGCAAACTGTGTTACTTTGGGAGTAGTTTACCTGGCACTGCTGAAAACTCATTTTGCACACTGGAAATTACATTACATTTGATTAATAACAGAAGACAATAGGACTACCTAATCAGCTCTTTTAAATGTCTTAACATTCTATAACCTCTCTGTGACATCTCCCCCTCTGGGCCATCAAGAAGACCATTGGGTAATCAAGAAGCCTGAATCCTCACCACTGACACCAGTGAGTGACGTTCACTTGGAACAGAAATACATGCACTGCACGCAGTTTTTCCAGATGCAGCTCTCTGCAACAAGCATACTCAGTCTGGGGTGTGGGTTTTCCCCTCTCTCTTTCTCCAGGCCCCCAATAAGACTCACCACTGGCACAGCTATAGAGTTCAGTCTTCAGCAGTGTCTCTCAAGCCAAGTCCTCCACCCTCTTTCTTTGAAACCAGTGCTTTGTGTCCCTGCTCCAAGTAGCTGACACACACATTTGGACATTTGATTTTCACACACACACACGGAAAGGCTGGCATAGATTTACTAGCTATGCTCCTCTGCTCAGACTATAAGGTAGATACTGCCACCAGGACACTCCAAAGCCAGCTACTCTAAGGGTCTTTACAAGGCTACTCAATTATACTGAGTAGAATTAATAATAATAGAAATTATAGTATTTGACCAATGCAGCAAGTCTTCCAGGAGTGGCCACAGTGTCACCAAATAAATACAAGTACTTTCAAAGGTTAACATAGTCTCTAAAGGATCAGCCACAATGACAAGTTTACATATATTTAATAAGAAATAATAAAAGAACATGAAAATGCAGAATATCTATTTACAATAAACAGTTGAGTTTCAATCACGGGAAATATTAAAATAGCAGATGAATAGATTCACACACATACAAGAAAAACAGTACTTAACTAATCTCACTATATTTTCCTGACTGATCTAAGCATTACTATGCCCTGGTTACTTACTAAAGCAAGGGAAGATGGAGTGGTGAGAGATCCTTCTTCCTTTGTCAGGTTATAAAAACAGACTTCTCTGAGACTTCAGTCTCATCTAGTATTAAAACATCATTTTTGTGCTGGATTACAGAACATCACATATATCTGGTCATCTGGCTTCTGGTTCCCATACTACCCCCTTTACTAGAAACTGAACTGGAATCTCACACACACACACATTACCATACACAAACATAGAGCTTTGCTAAGATGCATTGCAGCTTTTGGAAATCATAAAACAATTTCAACCTTCTGCCCTTCCAGACTAGCAATTAGTTCACCCCCCAAGGACAATACAGAAGGCTTCCTAGTACAGGCTTTTTTGTCTTTGGCTGAACTGAGACCTGTGCAATACAATCTTTATGACCTAAATGAAGTAATTCAATTTCAGGACATTTTTCTAAAAGTTAGCTGGGGCTGAGCTTAACCTCTTCTCTTCCGGTATCCTCTGTTACAATATATACATTTAATCAGTTACAATACAGTCTAACACACAGGTGCATTTTTCTTTTTGTCCAGTAGGACTCATTGTGGGTAAATTTTTAACACAAGCAGCTTTACAAATACATTTTTCAACACAAGCATGATATGTACAAATCAGTTTGCTATACAAATGACATACAATTCTTTACAAAACTCCAGCTAGCTATGCTAGCATTTGTTATATATCTATTGCTTTACTATTCCTGGCATAGCTGGCAATACCTAACATCATCACACTCTCCATATTCATTTTCTACTTGTCATGTAAACTTTTAAATGCCTCTTTAGATTTCCTCTCCACTATCCATTCTGGTAGTCCATTCCATGAATCCAAACATTCTATGTTAAAAAGTATTTTTGGAGATCTGGGGACTAGCTAGTCCCCACACATGCTGCCTATGATCCTTCCTCCCTCCCAGTCCTGTTCACCTTCACATCTGCCTGAAATGATGTTGATCCAGCAATATCATCATACCTATACTTTCTGATCACAGTTGTAAAGACCAGTATCTCTAGCTTTTCCCTATATTCCATGGATCTTTCTGCTAGCTTTCCTCTAGATTTCCTTCAGCAACCTGATGTCCTTTTCCTTACTGGGTCTCCCGAATTGCATGCACTACAAGTTGTGGTCTGACCAAAGCCCTGTATAGTATAAGCATCCCTTTTTTTCTTCTGGAATGTATCCCCGTGTCAATCCCCAACCGTCTATTGTATGCTGCCACCACCCTTTAACTCTGCTCCTAATGGTCCAGTCCAGCTCTGATCATATCTCATGAACAACCCCAAAAAGTTTTCTTGCTTTGCTACCACAAGATTCACCCAAGCTATTAGTTCACATCAGCATTATTATAGCCAAAAATGTAGTATTTGTCTGCATTGAAACTCAGTTGTCACCTGTTTAACCTACCCAAATCTTTCACTACACTCTACTTCCACCTTTCTATCTGCATCTTTTTGTCATTCACATAGTGTGCTCCTGTTTACAGTTCTTTCAAATATGTCTGAGGCAAACACACTGAAGAGTAGTGGACCTGCAAAAGACCCATTGTAACTTTCCTAATCTTTAACAGCATCCCTCTACTGAAGGCACATTTCTTACCATTCAGTAATATGGCTATCATGTTCCTTAGCTTTGGTCCTAATCCCCTCCAGTTTCCCTATGTGTCTCTTATGTGGCAACATCTTGTCAAAGTCCATGCTGAAGTCCAGGTGAAGTAGGTCTACAAGTACTCTGCTGTCATGTCGATACGTAACTCTGTCATAAAAGTGGATCAGACTGGACTGACTTCTCCTTCTGGCAATAAACCCAGTTTGGTTCCTGCCTTAGAGATGGATATCCTTATAAATGCTACTAGCCTTCCCCTTAGAATTCTTTCCATGATCTTCCCTGACAATGTTATTTAGCTAACAGTTTTATATTTCCTCTAAATTCTTCCACCCCCTGCCCCACCTTTTACAACGGTACCACAATTGCTTGTTTCCAGTTCTCTAGTACTTGGACATTAGTCAAAAATTTGTTGTAGATTTCTTAGTGAAAAGTGGGTTTCAGCCTCCTATCCTGTTGTTTGTAGGATAATACAATGTATCAAGCCATCAGCTCTCCACCTCACGTTAAGTGCCAGGGAACTTATGATAGCTTATACCCTGGCTACAGCCTTGCTCCATTCCTAGTTTAGTATTCTTTATCTGGATGACCTGCTATCTAATGCCCTTCTTTATTTCGTCTGCAACTCCACCATCACCTCTCACTCCCTTGTCACTCATGAACAGGCTACATCCAATCATCTCTGTGTCTCACCTCCTCTTGTCATTGGCCAATGCTTCTGCAACATTAGACACATTCTCCTTCCTTACTTCCTCCTGAATTGCTGCTTGCAGCTCCCCATCTTTCTAATCAGATTTCTTGCATTATACAGTAAGACTACCCAGCCATGGTCCAAGCCACCTTTGGTTTTCCTTTTCTTATATCCTACATCTCTTTCTGCTTTCTGTCTACTGCCTAATCACCTAAATCCTTATTCTGTTTCTATCACTTTCCCTTTCCTCTTTCATCTTAGTTTAAAGGCATGACTATTAAAGTAAACCTTTCCATTCCAGCATTACATGTCACTGTACCAACTGGGCTACAACAGACCTTATCAGCTGCTGGTTTCTTTGGCAGCCTCACTCCAGACCTAAGTCTTTCCCTCTTGTCTGCTGCCACAACCAATCATAACACTCCAAAATCCTCTCTTTCCTGTGTGCGGTAGTTGCTGGTAAAAGCAACATTTCTGAGGATGCTGCTCTTATCTCCATTTCCTGACATCTCTCTGCTGCTTTCTTGGTCCTGCTTGCTGCCACCTCAGCTGTCTACTCTGACAGATCACTAGTGCTTACATGCACCAAAATGTACATCCATGCCTCCCTCTTAGTGACAATTCTGATCACTTTCACCCAATATTTTACTCAGTCTAATCCCCAGAGACTGGTTTCTCTGAAACCTGGTAACTTCCTTCACATTTGTCTAGACTCCTAGTCTTCAAGTCACAGACTCTCTTTTCCTTCCTTACAGTGGTTCTCCTCTCCAATACCATTTTCCTTTCCATCTCCAACATTTCTGTACATTAGCTTCTCACACCTATATTCTTCTATCTTTCTGAACATCAGATGGAAATCTACAATACCCTTTACTATCCTAATCTCCCCTCTCCCCTCAAAAAAGCTTAATCCTTTCAATTTGTATTACCTACAGTAACCCAAATCTTTCTTTTGACATTACTTGGCATACTTCATCTTTACACTGCTCTATCTTGACCCAACCCTTAACCTACCATTATTTCTCTTGATTCACCTTACTTATTACTTCCCTCCCACATGTTCACCTTCTCCTCATTACTATACTTTCTCCTAACATTTTTTCTTGTAGTGCTTCTTCCTATTCTTAGCATACTCTATACTCTTGATCACTCTTCTCCCACCACCTATTTTCTCTCCTCTGCAATTCCTCTCCTTTCTCAACCCTGCTGTACAAATCCTATAAAATAAGCTCTGTTATAATTATACTCATTTAACTGAAGAGTAGAACATTTTTGCGTGCATCATATAATTGCACTTTCCATCTGTATCATGGTAATCTTACATATAACTTATATGCAAGTTTATTCTAACCAATGTATGTAAAATGTTTCTTTTGCCCATGTGAATTCTTGTATCTATACAACATGCCCAATACTGCTGTGTAACAAGCTATGTACTCAATGTAATTTTGCTTTTTCTTTTTTTTTGGAGCTTTTCTCCCCGGGCCTCCTCTGAAAATGGGCACATACCCAGTCAGATATTCCCAGTAAACAAATCTCAAATAAATAAATAAATCTCTACTTTCATCATTACAGTCATTCTTGATGTCTCTGTTTGTTGCCTTCCTACTTGTGGTGGATGCAATCTCTTTTTCATCTCTTCTGTGCTCTTCCAATGAGCTCTCTCCACTGTACTTTCTCCATTTACTCTTTGCCTCTCTGATATGCCTGTCTGTTCCGCCATGCCCACTTCCCTCCTGCTCAACTATTGTCTCCTGCCTTACTACCTCTTACTCTGTACCCCCTTTATCACTTGGCACTACTAACTGCATTCCTCCTGCCACCATGTCTTCCTTCTCCTTGTATTACCTTTTAAGGTCACATCGTCCACTTCCTTTCTTACTTTCTTTCCCTTATTCTGTGCCACTCACTTCTCTGTATTCCCTTGATAATCTGTGTTATGACCCCTCTCTGTGCCAGTAAACAAGGAGCCTGAATCCTAACTATTGACACTGGAGAGGGATGTGCACTTGGAATACAAATGGATACACTCAGCATTTCCAGATGCAGACCTCTCTGCATCAAGCACAGTTTCCCTTAAGAGCACACAGGGAACACACTCAGCCCGGGGTCTGGACTTTTCTATATCTGTCTCCCTTCAGGTCCCCAACAAGACTCCCCATTGGCACAGCTGTAGGGTTAGGTCCTCAGTTGAGTGTCCAAGTCAAGTTCTCCAGCACCCTGTCTGTAAACCCAGTGTTTCGTGCCCCTGCCCCAAGTAGCTGACACACACACACACACACACACACACACACACACACACACACACACACACACACACACACACACACACACACACACACGCACACACAGTGAGATTTGATTCTTCAAACAAACACAACTGGGAAAGACTGGCACAGATTTACTTGCTGTGTCCCCTTCTGCCCAGAGTATAAGGTAGTTGTTACCGCAATCAGCTACTCTAAGGCCCTTAACAAAAGGTGCCCAAATATACTGTGTAATATTAATATTAAAACAAACAGCATTAGTTGACCAAGACAGCCAAGCCTTCTGGAGTGGCCTACACAGTGTCACCAAATAAATATAAGCACTCTGAAAAGTTAAATACTTTCTACAAGGACCAGTCACAAGAACATTTTAAATATATTTAATAATAAATAATAAAAGAACAAGAAAATACTAAATATATATTTACAATAAACCACACAGTTCAAATAACAGGAGATATTGAAAACAACATTGATGGACAGATTCATACAAATAAAGAAAAACAGTCTCTAAACTAAGCTTAACCATATTCCTGCCTGGATTAAGAGAATATTCCCTAATAATGTACTTGATACAGCAAGACACAATGAGATATGTGAGCAAACTTTCTAGTCAGGTCCCCCAAAACAGAATACTTCCTCACTCAAAGATTACTTCCTGTAAGATACAATATCCAAGATGGCTTGCAGAATGACCTCATCTGGTCACCTGACTCTAGGTTCTCACAGTATCCCCTTTTGAAGTTTGAGACAGGACTTTAACAGACTGCTGCAATACACATGTAGAGCTTTTATGGCAGTGCCTAGAAACCAGAACCATTTACAACACTTCCCACCATCTTTACAAAATCTAACAAATAATGGCTGCTCCTACACCTACAGTCTCCGGTCCCATTCAGCACTGTGGGGTTCCATATTAATGGTGTTAAAGCTCATTCACATTTCCCTTATCTTTCTTAAAGTAAGCTAGCTAGTTAACTTTTGTAACCCCAATGTCCTCTATTAAAACATATACATTTAATTCAGTAGCAATACATGTACATTTTCATTTCATTCCAGCATGGTGCACTGTTGATACATTTTAACACAAGTAAACCTCCCAAATACATTTTCAGCACAAGCATCTGTACAAATCAGTTTGATATTCAAACATATAATTATTTACAAAATTCCAGCCCTGATTTTCCTTTATTTTATTCTCCTGTTATTATTATTATTATTATTATTATCATTATTATTATTTGTAGAACAGTGCTAGGTGAGACATTTTAAAAATAAGTTTGAAAGTGGTTGAATCTGTATATATTGAGGTCTGCAACTTGTTGGTGAGAAGATGAGAAAGGGAGGGTAAATTAAATTTAATTACTCTATGGGAACAGCCTTCCCAATATGACCTTGCAATACTCCGTCTCAGTAACTCAGTAGGTAGCACAGTTGCCTTTAGTGCAGAAGGCTATGGGTTTTATTCCCACACTGAGTAGATGGGGATTACTTTTCCAATACTAACACTACAGTACAGCATGTGGGGGTTTCTGCACTCCTGAATGCGCTGCCCTTCAGATTACATGTTAAACCCATGCCCCCTCACCCTAAATTGGTGGTAGCTCAAGTGGATGTAAAAGATCCCATGGCAATTATTAAAGAGAGCATGGGAAGGTCCCGATGCCCTGGATAAACTTCTTAATCAGTATGAACATCACCTCAAGCCTCCCCTTAAAAAGGCCATTGGCCTAATGTGACTAACTCAGTCAACAAAGTGTAAATAAATAAATAAATGCTCACTATTACAAGCAGAAGAAATAAGAGTGAAAATGGTTCCTAAAGTCAAATTTATCTGAGGGATTGACAAATAAAGGGTCAGCGGGCTTAGCACAAGAGGACTATGTTAGACTCATCTAGCAGCTCTTATAATCAAACCTTAACCTGTTTTCCTTACATTGAATAAAAATACTATTTCTCAGCTCTGCATTCAGTTCAGATGCAGTTAATCCCTTCAGAGTTTAAAAAAAGGAAACAAATGTTTATTTCATGGCCCTAACTGTAGCTATTAAAACTACAGGAAAAACACATTTAAGTAAAACAGTATTGCAATAAACAAGAGCAAAAGACATGAAAACACAAACTATAAACCAGAATATTAAAAATCCTCATACAGCAAACATATCTGCCATTTCATACAAAAGTACATCTGGACTCTATGCTTATTTTCCCCAAAATCTCTCACGTTCATTCTCTCTTCCTTCCTGATCTCGCTTCCATATGTTCATGTGTCCCTATCCATATTTCTACTACTTCCTGCTATCTTCAGACCATATTGTTATTTTGTATGCACTCATGTGAGCAGTTAATTTAACGTCTGTCTATTTTAGAATGTTTTTCAAATTTCCTGTCCGCCTACTTTTAGCATAATCTAGCATCATGTTGATTTCTCATATGTCCCTCAACTTATTTCAGCAATTTCTTTTGCCTAGAACTCAGCCATCTGGCCATTTCCTGTTATAAGTAAACTACAGCCTTAAGATCAGATGACTTTTTTTCTCTGGTGTCCCTAACCCTGGAATACACTTTCTACATGTTTCTTGTTTAAATTTATAAAAGTTCCAACCTGGCTTCATGGTGCAGGAGAGAAATTCTCAACTGTGATCCAGGTGAGTGGGGTTCGATTAGTGTCACTGAAGGAGCTAGGCAGGGAAGGGAGGAGTGATGGGTGTGGTGGGCTTGCCACTCACTGAAAGGTTAGGAGGGCCTTGTGCATACTCAGGTGCACACAGGGCAGTGCTATCTCTTTCTTACACACCAGGGAGCTTAACACTAGTGCCATGTGGGGACAGGGTTGTTTAGGGGGCATGCCCCTTGTGGAAGTGAAGGGACAGACTTCACTGTCGGCTCATTGCACAACCTCCACTACATCTTACCAGGTACATGCATTAGGGCTGGGTAAGGTAAGCAGAAAACTTTGCACCACTCCTGATGGACCCTCCCAGTTGACAAATTGCCCCAGTGATGGGGAACAAATGGGACAACTGAACATAGAGTAGTCTGGCAATTAACCGACAACAGGGGCAAAGTGTTAACATTTCTAAACTTATATACAGAGTCTTTAACTATATCAATCTCCTATTAGTATACTTCATCTGCTAGAAAAAAAACAGGAATTTTGCCTCATTGCACTGTCACTGACCCCCCCCCCAGCAATCCCATCATTATCATCACTTCTAGCCAGCCTTCCACATATCTGCTTCACAAAAGATTAAATTCTACACTCATGCAGTTCTAAACATTTGCACAAATAGCATTTCTCAACAATATTTGGGGACCATGAACTTCCGTGTGATATGATCACTATAGCCCAGTAGTTGCCTCTAACCTACTCATCTCCATTTACAGGGTCTAAATAGCGTCAAGGATGTTCCAATGTCCCACTTGGTGTGGTGTCATTCTCCAAGAGTTGAAATTTCACCAGAACCTCTACCAATTCCCTATTTTAACTTTCACTGGATGTTTCCATTCCTTAATCTACTGCTGGAATAATACCATGGCTAATTTTACCTAACCCTTCTTCCCATTTCCTACACAATTTTTGAAGAATATCATCAGGATTATGTGTTGCATCTAGTGGTCAGTATAATACAGCTACTTAGCAGGGGTCCCTTGCTTCACCTCTAGCCTCAGAACTAGCATTCATGTGCATGTGTGCGTTTTTCTGTTCTGCTCATTAGCCATCATCACAGTGCAATTTTTCCTTAATGTAAAGCATACTGCTATCCTCACGTCCTTTGCTCTTCCTGGGTCAGCTATGTATTTTGAATTCAGTAATCACCATAACTCAGTTACAGTCCAGTCAGTCAATGTTTCAAACATATCAGCACAGATCTTCTTTTACAAATACAGCATGCAATGGACTCATTCTGTACTTCTGTTTTTGCTTCTGTGTAATGAACAGTTTTCTGACAGTCGCTTCGTCCCTTACCACACTTGTTTCCTCATATTTGTTTATTCCTCTTTACTAATGCTTACAACATATAGCAGTGGTTATTACCTCTGCCTTCCTTTTCTGTGGTCTGGAGTTTGCTCATGACCTTGGTTGCTGTTTCATGGAGTTTGCATGTTGAAGTGTCCACATGAGTTTCCCAGAGCTTAACAGTTGGATGAAAACATTTACAACAGAAAAAAAAATTACTGAGGTTCATTGAAATCATCTTCAGTGACTAAGTTTCACAGTACTATCACCCACTCAAATTTCCTTTCATCAGACAACATGAATCCTTCTGTAGACACTCCAGTTTTCTTCTACCTCCACAAAACATGATCAGTGACTGGTTACTTTAATCGATCCATATAATTTGCATTTGCTTTATCTTTGTTGACAAGGTCATGGTTGAAAAGGGATGACTAACAAATAAAATAAAATGAAAGAAACATATTTTTTACCACCTCATTCTCATCCATATTAGATACTTCAAAGATAAAAGCATCTGACTTTCCAAAGCACTTTCTTAGTCACATCCTATCCTTCAGTCTATCTCACTGTACCTATCCAACACTCTACCCAAATGGAGGTGTAATGAAGTGAACACCCCCTTATACTCAGCACTGATCAGACCAATTAGTGAGTAAAATGCCCTCTTTGGGATGTATCTAGTTATACATATCAAACAATTAGAAAGACCCCAAAGGTTCTAAGCCAAAAAGATTAAGACAGGCTGAAAGCTCTATCCCTTTATTCACTGTTTTATAAAATCCTGTAGGCAGATCTCTGTCTCACTTACTATGCCATTAAAGACCAGGTTGTCCTGAAAGTCCTGTATCACCATAAGGCCTATGGCTCCACAGTACTGGACCAGGGACCTATCTCTTCACAAGTAGATAAATGAAACATGGTGGAGGGACAAGTTTATAATCCAGCATACCTCTCATAGGATCATAGGAGATTACTAGGCTAATGGCTCTGGGGCCCTTACAAACCTAGCCAAGAAAAATACACCCTTGCCAAGTATTGAACTCAGGACCACTTTGCGCTACAGTTCAGTGCATTACACCACTAGGCCAACTCCGCTCTAGAAGCAGCATGCCTGGGTGGGCTTAAACCACCAACCTTTTGGTTAACAGCCGAACACGTTGACTGCGCCACAGAGACATTTCAACCTTTTAATGTAAGAAATCTGGACAAAGCCTAAAGTAATGTGGGGACAAAGGCCCAAAAATAGAGACAGATGTTAAACATTGTTGTTGTTTGTCTTTTGGCTTTTTCCCGGTTAGGGGTCGCCACAGCAGAACTCCGGTCCGCTAATGATTGGCAGTAGATTTTCACGAACGCCGAGGTGCCAGCTCGACGTCTAACCTTCAACAAAGGCATGCCCATTCATGCATGTCTTTCAAACGCCCACCCAACCATGGGGAGAACATGTAGACTCCACACAGAAGGCACTCCCCACACTCCAGCCGAGAATGGAACGGGAGAACCTCTTGTTGTGAGGCAACAACGCTACCACTGCACCACCTCGGATGTAGACAGATGTTAAACATTACATTTAAAAAATGACAAAGTTGCTAGAATAACAGGATTTATGTTAGTATGCACTTTCTGAAGGTTAGAAATCTGAAATACAAATATATGTTACTACGTAGTGACTTCAATCCTCAATCATGTCAGAAAACTACAAATTGTATGAGGAACAGAATAAAAATGAGGCAAAATCTGGACATTCTGTGAAAATCTGAACAGCTGAGAGGTATGTAACCCAGCATTTTCCTAACCCGTGGAATAAACTTCCTGTGTGTGTTAAACAGGGCAACTCAGTATCTTCCTTTAAATACAACCTAGGTGACTGGATGGAATTTACAAATTTAATTTGAGATGGACCGGTATAGCCCTCTTGAAGAAAGGGTGTGAGGCCTGATGGAGGGTCTTGCAAGGTAAAAATGATCTTAACACTCAAACAGCATTGGAATATCTATGAATCTATTTATCAAACATATATTGCATTCCACTGGGCATTTGTGCCCACTGAATGGTGCACTGCGACGGTTATCCCACTCCACAATGGGGGAGCCACGATGGACCCCAGGAACTACCGTCCCATTAGCCTGATGAGCCTGGTCTGCAAGGCCATGGATATCATCATGGAACTCATAAACGAAGACATTGATAATCTCCAAACTCTGAACCCTACCCAGTTCGGATTTGTAAATGGCAGATCAAGTTTCCTCAACCTGATTGACTTCTCTGAAGCAGTCACCAAAGCCATAGATGAGGGTAAGGTGGTTCACACAGCGATCTCGCCAAGGCCTTCAACACCATCCCCCACTCTGGAATTATAGATAAGATCACTAAACTTGGTATAAATCCCTACGTCACAAGATGGGTTGCCAACTGGCTCACAGACAGAACCCACACTGTGAAAGTGGCAGACTCCAAATCCGACTTCAGACCAGTGACAAGTGGAGTACCACAGGGTTCAGTCATGGGTCCTCTCTTGTTTGGTATCTACTTCTCTGAAGTACAGGCTAACACAGAAGGTCTTTGGCTAACAAAGTTTGCAGATGACTGCAAACTAGGAGCCATAATCGAAACTTCTAACGATGTGGACATACTATAAAAGGGTCTCACTGAGACAGATGTCTGGTGTCAAAGCCATGGCCTGAAGCTCAGTTCCAAAAAGTGTACTGTCATCCCCTTTGGTAAAATCTCTACCCATGAACTACTACATAAGTGGTAGTCTACTTAACATGGAAAAAGTGTGATAAGAGACCTTGGGACCCAGGTGGACAGTAGTCTCTCCTTTGATAATCACATTGCCACAAAGGTCAGGAAATCCTTCTACATGGCTCACCTCATCACAAAAGGTTTCTCATCCAGGAAAAAAAAGAGGTCATTGTTCCCCTCTACTCATCACTCATTAGACCCATTATAGAGGACAATGCCCCTTTTGGTATGTACCTCACAAGACAACTACAACTGGAAAGGCCACAGAAATACCTCACAAAGAGGATTACTGGCCTCAAACAGATGCCTCATGACCATCTCAAAAAACTCCAGCTTTACTCTGTCACATATCGCCTACTCAGAGGCGATCTCTGCCTAACATACAAAGCTGTGTCAAACCCAGAGCTGTTGGACATGCTCCACTTAAAGAAATCCCAAGCCCTCTGAGCTATATGCTCTAGGGACCTAAACCTTATCACCACAATAAACAGAACATGCTGGAGGGATAGATTCCTGTCCCAGACATTTCCCGTACTCTGGAACAGACTACCTATCTATGTCAAACAGAGCTCCTCATTAGCACTCTTCAAGAAAAATTTTGATGATTGGATGGGAAATAGGAAATTCACCCCAGGGATCACTTCTGTGGCTCTGTTCGACAGGGGCACAGGAAAATAATTTTCTTGGGTGGCAAAAGCCAGGGTACCTTTTTGGCTAGGCTTAGATAGGCCCTAGGGCTAATAGCCTAGTACCTACCAATGAATTTCCCTTGTCCCTAGAGCACTTTCTGTGGCTGAATGCCATAAACCTTTGCATACAGTGAGTTATTAGCCCACTTCCCCATCCCACCACACAGCTGCACTCTTAGAATACATATTCTTGATACAGTTCACAAAATGCATTGCAGTCCTGCAAGCAGATAAAATTTATGTAGCAGGACCCTTGTATTCATCAGCTTCTCAAAACATTCCTTAATGTGATAAGGAACAAAGTCAATAACAAATACTCTGCTATTACAAGGTGAAGGAATCTTGGGTTGAGAAAAATTAAAGTAAGGGTTTTGTGAGATGTATGAGGGTTTGCCCTTTGCTAATAATAATGCTTAGATGGTGTTTGATTTAGTGTTGCATTTGTATATGAATGTTACATGTTTGAGTATATGGGTTTTGAGGTTTTATGCACTTACCCTGCAACTTTCGCACAGGTTCAAGTTGGGCAGTTTATAATCATGCAGTGATATTTTTAATAAAAACATAATACAACCATGCAGATATCATTATGTGGTCAGGCTGATAGTTATCAAGTTACAAAGAGATTGCAAAACATTAAATGACACGTTTTTATAGCTAAACGTCATTTCACACAAATTTGCTGCCAGGGCATCCTGAATCTACAAATTAGGAGAGCTTAAAACTCCTTATCACTAGAGGTCCAGGGTATGACCTCTCTGAAAAAATATGAAAATATGAAGTGAACTGATCTATTTTGGTGATTTTTTTTTTGTACACTTAAAATTAAACTAAATCAACTCATTTTATCCTTTAGAATGATTGCAATTCTTTCAGTCTACAAAACATGTATCCTAATATTATATATATTTACTGTTTTCACTCAGTATCAAGACATAATTCATTGAGATTATGGGGGTTTGCAAGCATGTCCAGGAAGAAATGAATGAAAACCTATAGTGACGATGTGCATCTCAGTAACTTAGCATGTTAGAAGTGACCCACTACGATGCTCTAAGAAACATGTTCTGCATTCCTATTTGCAATTTGCATTCATAAGACAAGACGGGAGCAGCAGTACACTGAAATTCTGGGAAACTATTACTAGAAAAGACCAGTCTTGTGCACCCACTTTTCATTTACAAAATGCTGCCTTGCAGTTTTGAAAGTAGTGATACACTTTTATTCATATCAAATAATAAGATGCCTCTAATTTCCTAGTGTGTAATCAATTTTTCACCCTGCTACATTCACATCACTAGTTGACACTGTGCCAGTAAGACAGAAAAAAAAGAAAGTTTCTGCTCACAATGATTACCCAGGATGAAGCTTCAACTAATACAGGAGGTCAGGATGGAAGAACAAGAAATAATGATGTTGTGTCTTATTCTGAAGAAGGGACAAGGTGATGTAGTTTGCACCAAGGACGAGGTACAAACCAGCTCTTCAGATTATGACTGCTTTTATTTCCTCCCTGTCATCCTACACTGAGTATTCCATTACCCAGAAATATTTTTCTAGGTCATTTTATCCCCCATTCCTGATGACCATCAAGCCATCCCCAGTCAGACTCTGCCCATTCGCTTCCCTGAATGTCCAGTACCGTATATGAACAAAAGCTGTCCCAGCAGTCATCATAGAGGCAGTTCATGATGGTTTTTTGTACCTTCACTGGCACCTTAGCAACTGAGAAGGTTTACAGAGACCTAACCCCACCCCTTATGGTGATGTGGGTACTTACTTCAGCACAGGGACCACTTATGCCTTTCTACCTCAGACATACTTGATTTTTTGCATGCAGCTTCAAGAGCTACAGACAAGGTCTTTGGTAGCCACAGCCCAAATCATCTTCTGCACTGGCACCCTGCTATGTGCAAAGAAATGGCTTTGAAGCTGGAGCTATTGATAAGTCAAATGTAGACCACCACCACCCCTTGAAATGGGTATGCATATCCTCCACTGCCTGTGTCATCAAGTGTCCTAAGCGCAAATCGAATCTGAGTTGCCAGTGATGTAGTCGGGTTTTTACCTGTCTTTGCCACTTGCACAGGTTCATAGGTTCATACTAGGCTATCTGCCCTATGGCATTTATAAGCCTAGCCAGAGTGTGTTTGGCTTTCGCCACCCATTTTAAATGAATTTTGCTATGCCCTTTTTTGAGGTTAGTATACTGTGTCTCTGTCTAACAGTGACACAGAAGCGATACCCAGGGTAAACCTACGATCTCCCATCCACTCATCACGATTCCTCTTGAAGAGAGTCAATGAGGGACTCTGCCTGACCTGGACTGGGATTTTATTCCAGAGTGAAGGGAGCCTCTGGGTTATGAATCTGTCCCTCCAGCATGTCCTATTTATTTCAGTGCTGAGGTCAAGTCTCTCGAGCGCGTAGCTCGATGGGATTTGGATTTTCTGAGGTGCAGCATGTCCATTAATTCCGGGATGGACATGGCTTTATACATCAGGCACAGATTGCCTCTGAGCAGGCGGAATGCCACTGAGTAGAGCTGGAGTTTCTTTAACTGGGCAGCATATGGCATCTGTTTGAGCCCTTTGATCCTCTTGGTGAGGTACTTTTGGGGTCTTTCTAGTTGCTGCAGGTGTCTGGTAAGGTACATCCCAAAAGAGGCATTGTACTCAATTATGGGCCTGATGAGGGATGAGTAAAGAGGCACAATGACCTCCCCTGATCTAGATGTGAATCCCTTCATGATTAGGTGGGCTATATAAAATGTTTTTCTAACCACTTTGGCCACATGGTTTTCAAATGAGAGATTGCTATCAACTTGGGTCCCCAGGTCCCTAATTACTTCTTCCATACTTAATGGATTACCACCTATGTGGTAATTTGTGGGCACTTTGTTTTTGCCAAAGGGGATGACTACACACTTTTTGGCGTTTAGCTTGAGGCCATGGCTCTGGCACCAGTTGTCTGTTTCTATGAGGCCCTTTTGTCGGATGCTTATGTCGGCTGGAGAGTCGATTATGGCACCTAGTTTGCAGTCATCTGCGAACTTGGTCAGCCACAGTCCTTCTGTGTTGGCCTGTACCTCTGAGAAATATATACTGAACAAGAGAGGTCCCAGGACTGAGCCTTGTGGGATGCCACTTGTAACTGGTTTGGAGTCTGACATGGCTCCAGCAATTCTAACCATGTGGGTTCTGTCCTTGAACCAGTTTGCAACCCATCTAGTGACATAGGGGTTTATATTTAAGCTTGTGAACTTATCTATAATGCCCAAGTGTGGTATTGTATCGAAGGCTTTTGCGAGGTCCAGGTAGGCTGTGTGGACCACCTTCCCCTCGTCAATGGCCTTGGTGACTGTTTCAAAGAAATCGACCAGGTTTAAGAGGCAGGATCTGCCCTTAACAAAGCCGAACTGGGTAGGATCCAGTGTCTGTAGGTCCCCAATATCTTTATTTATGAGGTCCATGATGATCCTTTCCATAGCTTTGCAGACCAAGCTAGTCAGGCTTATGGGGCGATAGTTTCCAGGATCCGTTGAGGTACCACCTTTGTGGAGAGGGACCACTGTTGCTGTATGCCACTCTTTGGGTACATATCCTGTAGTAAGGCTGAGATAGAACAGTAGTTTTATGTTTGGGTTTAGCTCTTCTTGGAGTTCATGTAGGACGCAGCCCGGGACACCGTCTGGTCCCATTGATGCTGTGTTTTTTGCTTTGGAGAGGGCGGCTCTTACCAGTGCATCTGAGATGTCAGGGGGGCAGCACTCTGCTGGGATAGATATTTACCCTTTTGGTGGGGGAGGGAGAAGTATGCGCTGAACCTGTCAGCTAGGATGTTGGCAATGTCTGTGGGTTCAGTGTATTATTTGTCATTTTGGACTAATTATGAGCATATCTGGGAATTCCCACCCAGGTTCCTAACATAACTAAAGAAAGCCTTGTGATTATCCTTAGTGTCCTGTGCAATTTTTCTCTCGAATCTGGCCTTAGACTATTTTATGAGTGCCCATAGTTTTTTGCTAATACTGATCAGAGATACCCTCCCTTTTTGGGATTTTGCTCTATCATGTAGTAGCTTCCTCCTTCTATTGTATATTTTGTTTATGGCTGGGGTCCACCAGACAGGACGCCTGCCTTTGGAGGATTGGGTCTTGGTTTTATTTGGGATTGCATGATCCATGCATTCCTGAAGGTGTTACAGAATGCATTTATAAAGGATTCTGTGGTCTGGGCCGTATTTTCCACAGGCCCGGGGGCTTTGAAGGATTCCACCTCAGTTTTGAGGAGTGTGAAATTTGCTTTAGAGAAGTTTTTCACTGTGGTTTTCTGGGCAGGGGGTGGGGTCGGATGTGAATATCCAGTGAGATTAGTTTATGGTCTGATCTTACCAGTGAGGGATACACTTCTGGTCTGGAGCATAGAGCCCCCATGTTGGTGATGATCAGGTCCAGTATGTTTTCCCCTCTTGTGGGAGTGGTAACAAATTGTTCCATAGCATTTGATTTTATAAATTCTAGGAACCTTTGGGCTAGGGTGTTGGAGCTAGAGTAATGCTCCCAGTCTATGTTTGGGTAGTTGTAGTCGCCCAATATAATGGTGTTTGGAGAGACCTTCATATTTTCCAGTGTTCTCAGGAAGGCTGAGTGGGGTTCCTGGGTTTGGGAGGGTGGTCTGTAGCAGGCTATAAACTGGAAGGCAATTTTACCCACTGTTAGTTGCACATGGATAGTCTCTGATGCTTCGTGCTGTGCCACCAACCTGGAGGTGTGGGTATCTTTGACAAATATTGATACTCTCCCTCCTTTTGTGGTTCGGTCCAAGTTTTGGGGCTGAAAAGCTTGGTATGAGGTATAACCTGGTAGTGTTGGGGTGCTCGCGGGAGCCTTGAACCAGGTTTCTGTTACTGCACAGATATCTATGTTCTCCATGCTAAGGAGAGTTTCGAGTGTGTGCATCTTGACGTTTAGACTTCTGGCGTTGAGTAGCATTACTCAGTTTCTTATCCCTTGTGATACCTATGGAGGTGGGTTTGTCTTTTGAGCCTTGCCTAAAAAAGGCACTATGGGGGTGGCAAGAGCCTTTGCCAATATCCGAAAGCCCAGGGGTGACAGGTGCAAGCTGTCCCTAGCGAAGCATCGTGGCTCGTCGAGCATGTCATCCCAGGCTGACAGCATTCGATCCCCTTTGAATGACACCAATACTTAAGCCAATTGTTGAAATTGATCATCTTGTCTTCATATTGTGGCATCATTCTTGGTGAGGGTAAGATGCTACTCAAGGTCAGGGTCATACCGGCCTGGGCTACATGCTCAGAGAGCTCCTCTATGACTCTTTTCATGTAGTCCAGGGAGGTACGTCTCAGGTCATTCACACCAGCATGGACAATGACAGAGTCATATTTGTACTTGCCTTGGAGTGACCTGAGTGCTTGTGTTATGTGGCGGATCCTAGTGTCTGACAGGCAGCTCACCGTGACCTTCTCCTTGTTCAGCCTGGTGAGCGGGACGTCAGTGTGCCTGACGATAGAGTCACCTATTATAAGTGTACCAGGTGTGTTGTTTAGCCTTAAGGGCTGTGACTGTTCGGCACACTGGCTTTGTGAGCTATGTGTTGCACATGTTTTGTTTTGGGGTAGCAGTTGCTTGGGTGTCTGCTTTGGAGGTCTCTGCTGCTTAGGCAGACTTTTATTTAGAGCCTCCGAGTATGTTTTTGTGTGTTGATGTGTTTGGTTTGCTGTCGTGGTAGGTCTATGTGAGACTGAAATTGTAGTGAGTGTAGTTTCCTTCTCCTCCTGACTGGTTACGCCAGTACTGAGTTGAGAGAGCTTAACCTCCAGTTTGGCTATATGGTTGCATCTCTCACATGTGTTGGAATTTGTTGGGAGGAGGAGAGGGTTGTTTGTGTACATGAGGCAGTTGTAACATTGCCTCAAGATTCCCAGATTCACCAGCTGGACCAGAGAGGAGATTGACAACTGACCTTTGGACATGCTAGAATAGTATTGGGAATTCCTTTATAATTGAAAAAAAGGGTCAATGGGGAACAAGGTACCCAAGGGGAGTTTGTGAGGGTGTAGTGCTTTTAATTCTTTAGTGCTGACTTATATAATTGCTTTATTGAGCAAGTGCCAGGCTTTAGAGTAGGAATATGGTGTTTATTATGAGAACTAGATCAGTTCTAAGGGAAAAAGTGAAGAGCAGACTTTGTGGAGCTGAGAATGGTTTAAACCCAATTAAGCGGAGCTGCCTGATGCTGCGCTATGCGCAAAATCGCGCAAAGCCAAAGCGGGTTTTATACAGGGGGACTTGAAAGAGCTAGGAATTGGCCCAAAACGGCCAATAGACTATCAGATTCTTGTGCTGGGAACACTCCTCCAAGGATAGATAGGCTGCTCTAAGCTCCCCACTGCCACTGGTGAACAAAGAAGCCTCCCTTTATCCAAGAAAGGAAATGGGCAACACAGGAACTTTCCAAAAGTCCAGAATACAGCAAAGCCTGTATTTGGACTACTCTAGGTCAGGAAAAGACAGGAAACAAGAATCATTTTTTTGTTTTTTTCTTTTTCGCAACAAACAGCAGGAAAATGCAATAAATATGTAATACAGGCTAGCGCACTTGAGTGTGTAGCCTCAACAGATAAATGCAACAAACAGGACAAACTTTAAATTAAAGCGCAAAAGCATGCTAAAGCTGGCTTTAAAGCAGGGGGTAAGAAAGAGATAGGAAATGGCCCAAAACGGCCAATAAGCTACAAGTCACTGGGCTGGAACCACTCCTCAAGGGACAGATAGGCTGCTCAGAGCTCCCCACTCTCACTGGTGAACAAAGAAGCTTCCTCCTATCCAAATAAGGATATGAGCAACACAGGAACTATGACACAGCCCAGCGATCAGGAATACCTTAAGACTGGACTATTCTAGTTCAGTAAAGGCGGGAAACAAGGATATTTTTGTAGCAGAAATTAGGTACAGAAACACAGTAAATGCTTTAAATCGGCTAGCGCACTTGAGTGTGTAGCCTACCAGTTAAACTAAGCAAAAACAAACTTTAAAAGTGCAGAAAACTCAGAAATACAGGCAGGAATGCAATAAAACAACTTTGCAGAGCTTATTTAGTTAAAGAAACAGAGAAGTCTATATATACAGAAAAGCAGCTAAAACACACAAACACTTCAGATGCAGTGCAACCTAGAGCACTTGAGTTGTAGCGATATTAAGGCAATTACAGTTATAATAAATGCTCTGAAATATACTCTATATTTCCAAAATGTTTGAGAAGCACAGTCAGAACACAAGGAGATTCAGGCAAAAAAATTTTTTTTTTTTTTTTTTGAAAGGGAAAAATGAGAAACAGAAGGCCTTATCCAATGTTCTCTCTGTATTAGGTAGAATGAGCTAATGACACTAGACTGGGAGGAGTGTCACAGATCAGATTTACAGTAGGGGCAAGCAACTGCAAAGCCACCAAGTATAACAGCAAGACACCAACTGGGAGGGGGAGTGGGGACAAAAACAATAGCCTACAGACAGTAATCACTAGAGAAAGCCACAAATGAAAGTTTTTAAACAGATAAAGATTTGTAAAGATACAGAATGCTTTTAACTGCAAACAAATCAGTTACTTGTGCAGATTAGTTAATAGCAATAAAATACACTCATAGTTATCCAGCATGAAATCTACACGCACAAAAAAAAAATACTGACTTGTATATTTGTAATGCTATGAGAGAAGGTAATGTGCATGACCTTCTGAACAATATTCATTGTATCTGTCCGTGTCTCCTACAAGAACATGTAAGGAAGATGAAAAGCATTACTTCCACATCCCAGTGGAGATCAGTGCTGCAACTCAGCAACTGTTCATGACAGACACGCCCCTCCTCATGTTTCCAGCTAATCAGTGTGCTGCAGTCTACTTCCAACTGTGAAGATGACTTTTCCAGTATGCAAACCAAACGCACCGCACCACTGTTGAAAGAGTGCTAATATCCAATAACCACCAAGAGGGACCTGAATATATGACTTGGTACCTTGCTGCTTTTCCTCATAATTCATTTACTGTATATAAATGATTATGAATTAACATTTCTCTGTTGCCTAAAGAACCCAAACTGTTGGTTCTTCTGGAATTCAAGAAACCAAGTAATGTGCACATTCAGTTAGATGTATTACAATTAACCCAGTTAAAATCACAGGGACTCCCAACAGCAAAAGCTATTGAGGCCTGATGTCATGATGGTTTGACAATTCAGAGTGACTAGACCTTCAGAAACCAATGCTGCTCAACTTTTCTTGCTGGTATTCATGGTCAACTTGCATAGTACACAGCAACATACAGGTTGTCATTCATAGTACCCACTAGCGCTACTGAGCAGCAAAGAAAGCATCACAGGAACAGGCATTGGGCATATGCAAATGACTGAAAAACTGACTTGAAAAATGAAGGCACGCAATCAAACGAGTATACAATAAGGAGCAAATGAGTACCTCTAAAAGTCATTCATGACTCATGGACAGGGAAGCTGTTAGCATGCAACAAGTTATGCATCACTATAAGAGCAAAAGGTATGCTGAAATTTGGGGAGACACAATAAGGGAAGATGCTATGAGAAACAGCAGCACTTATGGTCTGTAAGTACCACCAACTGTCACTCAGTAGCATGATGGGGCAGCAGGCAATGTGAAAGAAAATGATGCCACTAGAATACATACATCAGTCAGTAGCTTACAGACCATTTGAGTGGAGAGTTATTATAGCAGCAACATTAACTAACAAGTAATGTACTGCCCATGAACAAGATTGTGAGGATTGTGTGGACTTGCTATATTGGTGGCCACCAATGTATGTATAACACTTACTATACTAGCTACAGGAACCTTCCAAAGACAAATAAGGGACACACACTGCAATATTATAACCACTGGCTTGCAGAATACTCTGTATGGTCCTCAAAGTTACTTCCACACGTAGCTAACTCTCCAACAAACCAGGAGAGGGAGCAAACTAGAAACTTTGCAGAGCTTGTGTCAGTGTTGCTGAAGGCATCGTTCCATTGCCTGGATGCAGCCAAGAATACAGTACTATGCCCCTGCCACAGTCTGCAAGATGTTTATAGCATTCTGCATACTACATATTATGATTATTACAAAGCATGCAGATCAGTGTTCTGTACTAGAAACATCCAGGGTAGCAACTGTCCTCAAACAGCAAGGGGCACAGTACATGGCAGTGTAACTAAAGGGTAGGGCTACTACCCATTCCTCGTTATGCAGGACAGCCTGTACATGGGCAATTGTGCCATAAGAAATGGCAAACAGCAAGATAAAAAATTGTTCATAAAAAATGTTCCCAAGTTTACTTTAATAACTTCCTAAAACAATATTTTTTATCTGAAACATGTGAAACAGAATAAACAAATCAGATTCTACAAGAATGAACTTTTATTTTGGCAAGAAAGTGAAGTCCTGTCATTTAAATTGGTTATTCGCATGGTTTGTATTGAAAATCTCACAGTTCTATAAAAAATGCTCCACTACGGGCATTTGCAAAGGTGGCAACCCTAGTGAAGGGGTGCTATTTAGCTCAAATCTATGGACCCATGATGAGCACACAGTGACAATGCAGTGTCAGATAGAACAAACATAATACATATAATGTTAATGTCAGACAATGCTGGTTGGTGCATGGTCACATCACACTTTGTTTCAGACATCTCCACTTACACAACACAAGAGGAGGGTGGAGTGGGTCATAGTGATTAGTACTTGGACAATTGCCAAATGGGACTATGACACATGCCTAATATCATAACCTAGTTAGATGGGTCTGTCACTGGAGAGGGGGATGGGGGTCTTGTGGCATTGGCACATCTAGCACCCAGAGCCATTCCCCAATTTGGCACCCTTCAAACTGAGGAGCAAAACAAAAAGGTTGTTGCTCCACTCCTCCCAGCTCGTGTCCTAACCTTAGGAGCAAGTCAAGTCCAGGTCTCATTTCTACACACCCCTCAACTCATAGGTGAAGAGCAAAAAAATCTCTTGTTTCTGTGAAGCACTAGATGTGTCCCATAACTTAAAGAGTTGAGGAGGAAAAAAAAAAAGTAGCTATCTTCTATGTTTAAACTTTTAAAAACTGTAGTTAGTAGCTTGCCACAACTACTACCTTAGCAAAATTATTTTATTCCATAGGCATTTAGAAATGCCAGTACTGAACTACTGTTAATTGTGCCCCCTAACTCCTTGCACCTGGGGTGGCTGTCCTCCCTAGCTATGCTTCTGGTGTTACATGTAATGTCCCCTGGTGACAAGGACTTGATGACGCTGTATGACTGCAGGTAGAGACAGAGGTCATGTTGCAAGGGTGCTGACACTATGGGATTGTGACTAGGAATGGTGTCACTATGCAACCATGACCTGGAGTGAATACACTGATTTGATAAGACAGGACTAGAGCCCCTTACCTCTGCAGAGGCAGTTGGTGAAAAGGCCTGCCCAGAGGCCAGAAGCCACCTCAGCCATTAATGTGATTTGGTGGAATGAGATTTTTCAAGCCCTGCAGGAGCAGCCTACCTTGTGATGGTCTCCCAAAGTGACCACTCAGTGTACATACCCACCTGACATGGAAAAAAAATGCTGGACAGGGCAGCGATGGTGGTACTTGCTATCCTCTGCATGGAGTTAAATATGGAAATATTTGCTACAGCAGCCCTAATGACACACAGATCGGCATTACCTGTAGACATCATGGCCTCACCAATGTTATTACAATGATGGGTAACCTTCTCACGAAAGCCACACATCACACGTGATTCTCCATGATGGTGTGGACAGCAGCAAACTGTGAGTGTATGATAGCTCTTCACATATGTTGATCAATTCCTAGTGCTGCCCAGACATCAGTGGCTAGCTGTGACATATGACCATGCCAGAGAGCCTGCTAGGCTGTTGTAAGATAGGTATAACCACACGATATGGTTATCTCCTCTGCTCCTGATGCTACAGGGGGTGTAATGTCAGTGCCCTCGGTCATGGGGTAGCCCCTCCTGACAGAGGCAGTTAGTGTTCATGCTGTACAGTTTGAAGCACTAGCATGGGTCAGACAGACTGTATGTTCGCCCTGAACATTCTGTGGAGGACCACTGAGGATGGAAACAGACAGTGCCTGCCTGGTATTATCTGACTATATCTTGATCTGTGTCTCAAGCATTATTATCACATCCCACATAAGTGCTGATACCAGCCTGTTTTCCTGGCCCTGCCTGTAGAGGTGTCACTTTAACAGTTGCTTTAACTGTGACCACACAAGGCAGAACAGATTGAATTTGAATGATCATACTACATGTGAGGCTTTGTTTTGTGCTTACAAATGGTGGTGCAGAATATGCAGTTGTGGAACAGACATATACCTATTCTGCCATTCTTGTGTGCCTGCACACCTGACAGACGCAATCATTAATATATATATAGCCTGCCTTCACCCTATGTGCGCACTGCTGAGGTATACACATTCAGCATGGTTATTAACCTGGTACAGCTCTCACTGAACCTGTGTTCACTCCTCCATCGCCTCTATGCAGGGATATTAGGAATTTCACCTCATCGGTTTGGTTTACATTTGGAGGTGCCCCCTCCAGTGGACAACCTCTTTCTGCCACTATGTTGTTTACATTCTTGAAAGCTCACCTCTCAACCTTAAAACAAATAATAATAGCTCTGGCCTTAAAAATTGTAGCAGAGTCCGAAAGAGGAACACTTTCTTATTTTTTCACAATAGAAGTTATTTATATTTTAGACCCTACATAGTTAGTGGAAGTGAATTTCTGTATAGGCTTAGTTGGTGTACGTAATAAAGTATGCACTCCTAAATCCATCTGATTTTATGAGAAACATTTATTTATTCAATTTGGTAATCAGGGTAGCAGAGCACTGATTGAAATGGACCTATTTCAGTCTCAGCTTGTACAAATGATAGTAAACAAGCAAGTTAAGAATTATTACGAATACAGAACGTTATATGAAGATTGCAATTAATCAGTAACAGGATCAGTAAAGTACATGGTACAGGGGGACAAACTTAAGGTTAGAGTAAGGAAGGAAGAAGGAGAAAGTTAAATAGTGAAGGGATGGAGCACAAAATATAAAAGACAGGAAAGTAAGGTAAGGGCACACAGAAATTAACTATATCCAATATATATATATATCAAATGTAGAAGAGATGTCACATATTAGTGTAGGATAACAACGCGAGGAAGATAATGGTGCCTGACTGGTGAAGGAGAGAGTGGAGAATTAGGTAGTGTGTCCAGAGGGAAAGCATTTGCAAATTGACTCTGGCTTGAGATGATCTTTAAGCACAAAATGAATGGTATGAGGTGAGGTCCTTAAGACTGTCTGGGAAGAATTTCATAAATTTGGGGCCTAGGATGGAGAAGGCATGGTTAATGCAATGAAGTCTGGTTCTAGTACACTGAAGAAATGGACCAGACTGGTTAAGATTTCTTGGAATGTAACTGGAGGGGGAGCATCTGAAAATGTTGGATGCAACAGAAGGACAGAAGTGTTCTTTGAGGAGCTTGTAAAGTTTTGATCCAAAAAGCAGGGTGGCACACTGTTGGACAGGCATCCAATTGGATTTATTAAGAGTGATAAAATGATGCTCATTTCTAGGAGAGAGGGTAATGAAGTGGCAGACAGTGTTGCTTGTAGTTTGAAAGGTGGAGTTTTTCTTGGATTCTGCTACAACCAGTAGAAGTCCATATTCAAGCTGGGCAAGTAGAATGTCTTTGCCTATGGTATTCCTGGGTTGGTCTGGAGAGAAAGAGGGAAATTTTATAGGACCAATTAAGAGGGAACTTATTTTCTTCCATATTTGTTCTAGGTGAATGTGAAAGTTTAGTGAAGAATCAAGCCACATACTAAGGTATTTGAAGGAGATGACTCGATGAATAAGGTTGTCAAGGGGGTTATAGCTAAGAAGTAATTGAGAGCTTTTCTGGAATTTAGGGGGAAGTACCAAACAGCTTTATTTTAGTTTTTGGAAGTGTTCAGAATTAACTTTTTTTTTATTAAGCCAATTGATTAGAAAGGAAGTCAGCTTGTAGTTGGTGTATGGCCAAAAGGGGTCATGTTTGAGTGTAATACGACCATGTCATCAGTATAATGTAAGACAGAGAGGTGAGGGAGACCAAGTAATAGTTTATTAATGAAAATGGAAAAAAAGAACAGGAGCTAGAATAGAGACCTTTTAGACTCCTTTAAGTAGATGTCATAAATCCAGGAGAAGCAAGGCTAAATCCAAGTGCCACAATCATAGAGTTATGCACACAACACTTGAGTGGCATGGGTCCACCTGCTCTTGTCAGTGATATGCCTCTGACATTGCTTTGTTGGGTGATACCACTCACTTGCAGCACTGATAATATAGACTAATGCTTCCCCAATGTGGTGCTGTACTGGCTAGTATGCACTCGCTCTCCCCAACAGGTGCCATTCATGGGTCTAGAGTCCATCATTCTAAAGGTTGCCTGAAGTTGTTGCAGTGTGCCTCTTTCTAAGGACATGAAGACACCTAAAGAAACAAGAGACACAGCTGTAGGCCAGTAACTGTTATGACAGTGAGAGAGAGAGAGAGAGAGAGAAAGACTGTGTGTGACCTGTGCAATACAACAGATGGGGTTTTTGCCACACAAAGGACTGCAAGGATATATAAACAGAAATGGCATACTTCACAGACAGCTTAGAAAAGGGCAATCTACAGGTTGGGTCAGAGGTAGCAGTGGTTAGGCAGGCTATAATGTTGGGATTAGACACTGGAAAGCCCACAGTGGGTGTCCCCACAGTATATGTATACAGCTTAAAAAAGTTTTATATTGTCTTGTGTTAAACAATGCTGTACTGTTGTTTCATAATTTCTGTTTAGATTCAATGTTTTTTCTTTTTTTTGAACTTTTAACCTGGGTAATTGTTGAAAAACATTCTTGTACAAGTTCATGCACCCAATCAAACTATAAATAAATGTTTTGAACATAGGAAATTGTGTAGGAATAGTGTAGGGACAGGTAATCCTGATAATGAGCTGTGCATTGTAGCTATACAATGAAGCATATTACATACAGGTTCACAGTTATATACTTGGCTAATGACTACAAGGGTCTCTATAAGCATAGCTGAGCAATCCAACCCAATTGTGTCCTGTGTATCATTGGTGTTTATTATATTATAGGAAGTTTCTAGAGGTTATATGGAAGGGATGTTAGTTTGGGCATTACTGTCTGACTCTGTGTATCAAAGACCCAGGGAACAGACCCGGGGTGAATTTCCATTTTCCAGTCCATTGGTCAAAGTTGCACTTAAATAGGGTTAGGGATGCACTCTGCCTGAAATGGATGGGGAGCCTGTTCCAGAGCATGGGGATAATCTAAGACATATCTGTCTCACTAATGTGATGTGTCTTATTTATATCACAAGCAAAATGTAAATCCTTTGATCTAGTGGTTCTGATGCTGTTTGTTTTGCGGATGTGCAAAAAGTGCATTAGTGCTGGATCTGAGAATGCCTAGTATGTCAGGCATAGATCACCTATGCCTCTCAGTAACCTGCAGGAGAGTGAATACAGAGGTAGGGCTTTAAGGCAGTCTATATAGGATGATGCTTTTATACCTTGGATTCTTTTAGTAAGGAACCTTTCTGGGCTTTCCAGCTGTTGCAGATGTCTGGTCAGGTACATGCTGAGGGGGGACATTATACTCAACATGACTTTCTTGGACCAGAATGCCATACTGTTATTTACAAGTTGGGTGACTTAGAATGATTTTCTTACTATCTTGGCCACATGTTGATCAAAGGCTAGATTACTGTCTACATATGTTCCCAGATCCCTGACTAGTGGGTCGACTCTTAGAGGTGTCTTATCAATGGAGAAATTAGCCTGGATGGCAGCTTTCCAAAAGGGACTACAATGCATTTCCTGGCTTTGAGTTTTAGCCCATTAATTTGGCACCAGTCATTTGTCTGCATTAGACCCTCTTGTAAGATGTTTGTGTCATAGGGGGAATCTGTGATAACTTCCAATTTGCAGTCATCTCTGAACTTGGTCAGCCAAAAGCCCTTGACATCAGCCCTTACCTCTGAGAAGTAAATGCTAAATAGGAGCGGTCCCAAGCATGGAGCTCTGAGGTACCCCACTGATGACTGGAATCTGAGTGGAGGAAGTATCATCAATCCTGACTTCCTGGGTCCTGTCTGTGAGCCAGCTGGCAATCCAGTGAGTTATGTAGGGGTTTATGCCCAGTTTGGTGAGTCTGTCAACTATACCAAAATGGAGTCTTGTAGCGAATGCCTTAGCCAGGTCTGGGTAGGTGGCATGCAAAGTTTCCCCTAATTCATTGCCTTGGTGACCTTCTCAAAGAAGTCCACCAGGTTTAGTATGCATGATCTTCCCTTGGCAAAGCCAAATTGGACTGGGTCCAGTGCCTGAAGGTTGCCTATGTCTTTGTTAATCATTTCCATGATAATTTGTTCTATGGCTTTGCATATTAGACTAGTCAGACTAATGGAGCTGTAGTTTCCAAGGTCAGTTTATGGTTCACCCTTGTGAAATGAGATAACCATTGCAGTCCTCCATTCTCATGGTACAAAGTCTGCTCTGAAGCTATAGCTGAAAAGTGATTCAAGTGGTTCTGATAGGTCATGTTTCCAACTATTTAGAAAGCATCCCAGGTTACTTTCAGGCCCCATTGAGGCTGTGTTTTTGGCCTTAGTGAGCACTGCCAGGACCTGCTCCCTATTAACAGTTGAGGGAGTCATGTGGGTCTATATTAGATTAACGAAGTTTCAGAACTTTGAATACCATATGGTCGACACCATACGATCGAAGTTCTGAAACTTCGGAATAAAAAAAAAAAAACAAAGGAAAATAAACTAAAAGGTTTTTTACCAGAGGGGCAAGCCCCCCTACACCCCCCACACCCCGCTACTTAAATATACCAACTCTGAGATCGCACTTTACCGGAGAATGGCGCGGAAAGGGAAGATTTCTCTTTACTACGATGGAGCGCGATCTCGGAGTTGGTATAGTTAAGTAGTGGGGGTGTTGGGAGTCCCCCCTGCTTAAAGCACTTACTTTTGTTGTTTTGGGCTATTTTTTTATTTATTTATTTATTTATTTTAGATTTTCAAAGTTTCACAACTTCGATCATTTGGTGTCAACCATATGGTATTCGAAGTTCTGAAACTTATTAATCTAATATAGACCCGAGTTATGCTAGTAGATATTTCGTGGGGGAGTACGGGGGTGAAGTTAGAACTCAATTTGTCAGCCAGCAAATTCCCCTTGCTGCTCTGCTCATTGAATGTGGCACCACTGACCACCAGTTCAGCACATTGATGTGTGCTGTCTTTGAGTTTTCAGCCATAGCTGTAGAAGGCCTTGTGGTTGTCTTTAGCCTGAGGCTATCCTGACCTTCTAACAGTCCTTGTTGGACTTAATTAGTCCTCTCTTAACTTACTGTTTAGTTTTATTAGAGAGCTCCTATCATTATGGCAGTTGCTCCCCTGACTTTAGCCATGACTTTTTTCCTTTTATTAAAGTGAACCCACCACTCCTTTACATACTGCAGTGACTCAGATTCGAATGGGCAGGGAAAAGTTGCAAACAGGCATGTTGCAAATTACTGATTGTACCTATACACTGTTTCAAAGCAAATGTTCATTCGTACAACACATCTGAGAAGTAAAACACAAAAAACACCACTTGCAAGGTGAAGTGTCCCAGAATGGCAAAACTGTACATCTATCAAAGGATTCCTACCGAGACACACCACGGCAAATAAAAGTTAACTGTTTAATGAACTTCACATAAAAAACAAGTGATCCGATCACATAGAAACAGTTAGCGCTTTCACATTTATAACAAATGCTTCTTTAGACTGTTGATAAAAAGAACTAAAAGTTAGCTTTTAAACCTACAACTCATTAACAGCTTGGCCAATCAGTATATAATATCATTTGAGAATTGCTCATGAAGTTTCCTTCTCCTAAAGTGCTAGTGTCATGTATTACTTAATATAAAATGACATAGAATGACAACAACTGTATTTTATGTGAATATAAATATGGGAACATGAAAATATTTATCAATCTTTCTATATAACTATCTAAAAGCTCAACACTCAAGAATTGAGACAAGATGAAATAAAATATTCCCTATATGCATAAAAATAATAAATGATAAAACAATTCCTCCTTAAGAATATATAATAATAATTAAATTCTTCTTTAAAACTAATCATGCACGATAAATTTAATGAGTTTATTTTAATTTTTATGTGCATTTTTATGTTTATCACAAATGTTGTATCTAATGTTGACAGTCTCTGGCTGCCAAAAATTGTTTAAGAGACACTATAGTTCAGACCAACTGATTTATCTGCCTGTAACTTCATTATCCATCTAGCTTCTCTTTGTTATGTATAATTTCTATGATTTCCTAACCTATTATTTCTCTTAACTATTTCTACTACCGTAAACTTGAAACTATGTGTAGTACCAAAGGTGAGGACATGTTTAGCTACAGCGTTACTCTCATCTTCTTTACTAACTGCATATATATGTTCTCGTACTCTCTCACATAGTGTCCTATTTGTCTTACCTACATAGAAACTACTACAGGATTTGCAAGTGGCTACATATATCACATCCCTACTTTTGCAGTCTGCATAGAAATTGAAATTATATCTCCATCCTGCATCTGGATGTATGAAATAATCTCTGCCTGACGTATAACTGCAATGATTGCATGACCTACATGGAAAAGTACCTTTCCTATCGGAAATACCTATTGATGACTTGATGTTTTCATAGCATAACATTCTTTTCAAAATGTTTGTATTCTTTTAAGTATAACTCGGCCTTGGTCCTACTATTTGCACTATCTTAGTATCAACTGTAAGAATATTCCAGTTTCTCAGAAAAAACATCTCTGATGCTTGCATTATTATTAGTGTAGGGTATAACTATTTTATTAAACTTCACTCTATTACTTGGTGTTACCTGAATATCTTCATCTCCATTGCCTATGTATGACTGGTTTCCCTATAGTATCTCTTTCACCACCATTTCTTTGTACCAGCATCGCTGTCTCTCTGTTTGTATCCTTTCTTGAAACTCATTGTGTAACATTTCAATAGTGTTTTTAAAATCATTATCTTTGCTTGTAAGTCTAGACACTCTCAACTTTTGACCCTTAACTATGTTCCTATAAATGTGAGGAGGATGCATACTTGTACGATGCAACAATATATTCCTCCTACATGCCTTCCTGTACAACTATGTTTCTATGTATTGTTGTTTTTTCAATAACAGCACGTCTAAGAACTCTATTTGGTCAATGGACCATTTTCCTGTAAAAGACAGCTATAAATGTAAGTCCCTTATTTAACAGCCTCGTCTCATACGATATTTATATCATTTATACCTGCAAAAAATGTAGACTGCACTGACTTTTTAGTAGACTTGAAAATGTTTACAAGAAATGTTAATTTAAAACTAAGTTTTGGCAATGACAACATTTGATGACTATGAATAATAATATTGGTTTTAACTTTAGGAAACCCTCTACTTACATGCCAGTAATGAACCCGTTAATTGAAACCTTTGAAAAGGCATGTGAAAGAGATTTGTTAGCACTTTATAGAGAAAGCAATTCTAATAAAAACAAAAGTGATTTTTACAATTTAAATAGTGAAGAAGAGAAGGCTCTTAAGGATTTACAAGCCAATAATAGTATAGTGATAAAGGAGGAGTGATGGTGATCTTAGACATAGACAAATATGAATATAGGATGAAAGAACTCCTACAAGATGAAGTAACATATGCAACATTAACCCTAACACAGTTAAATAAAGTTATAAATGGAGTATATGACGAGATCTATGACTTATTCTTATGTAATGTTATAGACTTTGATCTGTATGAATATTTTCTTATAGAAACACCCACAATACCAACGTTTAGGGGATTACCCAAAGTACATAAAGACATCGGAAATCCACCCATGAGACCTACTGTATCCAGTAAAGGGTGGTTAACAGAAACAATATCATTATATATTGAGAAACACCTCAGGAAAGTTGTAGAAAAGACAGATACACTAGTAAGGGATACTCAACACTTCATAGAAAGTTTAAGTGAGTATAGGTTTCAAGATAATGAAGAAGAACCAGAGTATATGGCAACGCTAGACGTCAGTTCTCGGTTTACCTCTATACCAAACGACATGGGCATAGAATATATGCGACTTTATTTGATAGAAAAAGAGATGCCTAGAGAATTAATAAGATGTGCCATGCTGATGAAAATAGTCTTGAGAAATAATGTTTTTGTATACAATGAACAGTATTGTATACAGCAGAAGGGAGTTGTGATGGGCACTCCCTGTGCCAATTCTTATGCCAACATAGTCATGGCATAATGGGAGTATGTATATATACATTATTAGAACTATGTATATTGGCAATAATATTCAGTTATACAGACGTTTTGTCGATTACATCTATTTAATTTGTAAGGGTAGCATTGAGACACTTCAAGATTTTATCAGATATATCAATGGTACGACTAATTTCCTGTCTTTTACAGGAAAATGTTCCATTGACCAAATAGAGTTCTTAGACGTGCTGTTACTGAAAAAAGGACAATACATAGAAACATAGTTATATAGGAAGGCATGTAGGAGGAATACATTGTTGCATCGTACAAGTATGCATCCTCCTCACATTTATAGGAACATAGTTAAGGGTCAAAAGTTGAGAGTGTCTAGACTTACAAGCAAAGATAATGATTTTAAAAACACTATTGAAATGTTACACAATGAGTTTCAAGAAAGGATACAAACAAAGAGAGACAGCGATGCTGGTACAAAGAAATGATGGGGAAGGAGATGCTATAGGGAAGGCATTCACACATATGAGCAATGGAGATGAAGATATTCAGGTAACACCAAGTAATAAGAGTGAAGTTTAATAAAATAGTTATACCCTATACTAATAACAATGCAAGCATCAGAGATGTTTTTCTGAGAAACTGGAATATTCTTACAGGTGATACTAAGATAGAGCAAATAGTAGGACCAAGGCCGAATTACGCTTATAAGAATACAAAAAATTTGAAAAAGAATGTTATGCTATGAAAACATCAAGTCATCAATAGGTATTTCCGATAGGAAAGGTACGTTTCCATGTAGATCATGCAATCAATGCAGTTATATGTCAGGCAGAGATTATTTCATACATCCAGACACAGGATGGAGATATAATTTCAATTTCTATGCAGACTGCAAGAGTAGGGATGTGATATATATAGCCACTTGCACATACTGTAGTAGTTTCTATGTAGGTAAGACAAATAGGACACTATGTGAGAGAGTACGAGAACATATATATGCAGTTAGTAAAGAAGATGAGAGTAACGCCATAGCCTAAACATGTCCTCACCTTTGGTACTACACACAGTTTCAAGTTTACAGTAGTAAAAACAGTTAAGACAAATAATAGGTTAGGAAATCATAGAAATTATATATAACAAAGAGAAGCTAGATGGATAATGAAGTTACAGGCAGATAAATCAGTTAGCCTGAATGATAGAGCGTCTCTTAAACCATTTTTGGCAGCCAGAGACTGTCAACATTAGATACAACATTTGCGATAAACATAAAAATGCAGATAAAAATGAAAACAAACTCATTAAATTTATCGTGCATGATAAGTTTTATAGAAGAATTGAATTGTTATTATATATTATTATATATTCTTAAGGAGGAATTGTTTTATCATTTATTATTTTTATGCATATAGAGAATATTTTACTTCATCTTGTCTCAATTCTTGAGTGTTGAGCTTTTAGATAGTTATATAGAAAGAGTGATAAATATTTTCATGTTCCCATATTTATATTCACATAAAATACAGTTGTTGTCATTCTATGTTATTTTATATTAAGTAATACATGACACTAGCACTTTAGGAGAAGGAAACTTCATGAGCAATTCTCAACTGATATTATATACTGATATGCCAAGCTGTTAATGAGTTGCAGGTTTAAAAGCTAACGTTTAGTTCTTTTTATCAACAGTCTGAAGAAACATTTGTTATAAATGTGAAAGCGCTGTTTCTATGTGATCGGATCGCTTGTTTTTTTATGTGAAGTTCATTAAATGGTTAACTTTTATTTGCCGTGGTGTGTCTCAGTAGGAATCCTTTGAAAGACACCTGCGAAGTACATGTTACCTAGCATTTCTGAACACTGTGAACCTTCTCATGGCTACATCTTCTTTCAGTTACAGTACTCTTGCCAAAATCATGCTTCAAACTGTTGTATTGGAGCTGCTGCTTTTCCTTTTTTTGCACAGTATGTATTCAAATGAGGCTAGGTTTCAGGTATGTTTATGAGTCATTACATTTCAGTGTTGTGTACTGGTAACATGTCATGCATCTAGGCCCCAGTACTTGCTGCAGACAAGCTGTCCTTGAGGGCTTGTGCATGCTGCCTGCTTGGGTATGTATATTGTATTTCACAGCATCATTCATCTGCACTGCTCGCAATTCAAAATTCACATATTCAGCATGAATTACAGACCTTCAATTTGTTTTATGTTACAGTCATGGTGAAGGCGGTCACTGCTAACACCTAACTGAGACCATCTACCTGGTATGCGAAGAGCAAAATCTTACTCTTTCTCCTACACAGCCAATTTAGAAGGCATCTGCTGGGTGCCTATGCGGTCCTGTTTTAGAAGGTGAATGCCTAGTTTCACCTGGCTAAGCTTTTGAACTAAGCTACCTGCAACTCCACCCACTGATGAGCATTGTAGGCACAAATATGATGATCTGTGCTACCCTGAAGATCTCTGGCAGTGGGAAGCAGAAGTTATGTAGGAATATTTCAAATGACATAGTATTTGGCACTGATACTATTTTCCAAATTGTAATTACAAACTTTTTTTCAGTCAATCAGAATTGTTCCTTATAAAGGATATTTCTTCTGGCACACACCAGGACATATCAGTTGGACTACTATGGGTGATTGTTGTTGCTTGTCTACATGTCATGGCATCACTGCATACTGTAGGATAACACAAGCCTGTTCAGTCATGAGGCTATGGATACTATGTCAGGCTCCCACTATCTTACACTTATAAGTGAGGCTGTGAGCACATTTTCAGACTTCTGTTGTCTTGTACATGTATGTGGGACTGAAACGTAGTCATGAAGCTATGGGCATATTTCTGCATTACTGCTATCACACACATATAGGTCGGAGTGTAATTGTTTATTGCTTTCTCACCTGTGTCTGTGTGTGTGTAAGCTGTTTTGTCCCCCAACACACACACACACACACACACACACACACACACACACACACACACACACACACACACACACACACACACACACTTGTATATAAATGCTTTATTACCAACTCAGAAAACGGTTCTCAGTGGATCAATAAAAACTAAACTTCACATTACTAACAGATCTTTTTTTTCTAGCAGTGCAACTCAAACCATGCAAACATGCAAGGCCTGGATAGTATAATTCCACTAGTAGCCGACAATGCATTCTTTTTCTGCTGTTCAGGTTCCCTTTGCTTAATACAGTCTGGTTTAGTCCCTCCAGGTGTTTACAACAATTCACCAGCTTTTTACACGTATATTACTACCAGCTATAAGTATTTATTCCACAATCCACACTTTCTTTCTATGCTTTCACGCTTTTTTGTGTTTACTGTTACTTTTTTGTAGATCTTGCACCATTTCACCTGCCTCTTTTATGGTTAGCCTTTTAGCAGTTTTCTACTTTCTCATAATGGCTTTTTAGCACTATGCCTGTCTACATCTCAATTTATTTGTTGCTGAATCTTATTTCAATAAAACTTATCACCTTAGTTAATTGTACCATTGGTCCCCATATTTTTTCTAATATCTTTTGCAATTTCTATTTAAAGTTTGATAGTGCTGTACATGACCAAAAGAATGTTTCCAGTTCTTTCTTATAACCTGTATTATAGTTGTAACATCATCATTCTGCCCGTGGAAACACTTTATTGAAGTTGGTTGGGTGTGTAGAAGGATTTGTGGAGACATTTTCATGCAAAAATCCTAAATTTCCTCAATTTAATTGTGTATTGAGAGGGATAAACATATTTTGTTTAATTGAGCTTGTGTAATCTGTTTTCCTAACCTCTACTTCAAGCCCTGTCTCAGTTCTTCAGATTGTTCCTTATAGGCACCTATCTGATAGGTCACACTGATATCTTGACATCACTATGGGTGGTTGGCAGCCAGCAAGCTGCGCATACCCTAAATCATCCTCTGCCAGGTGTCACAACCCATCCCTTGTACATTGCTTACTCTTGTCCATCACCAGCTGTTTACCCACTTCTTGTCTCCCTTTCCATCCTGTCTCCTCATCCTAGTGTGTACACATCCACCTCTGTCTGTACTGTATTTTGTTTGTAAACTCCACTGCCTTCCCTATATACACAAAATGAGATACCTACCCCCAGAAATGTTCCCTGCCTTCTTCCACACCCATTTTTAATTTATGCTTCCTTTCTATGTGACATGTGCTTGCTATGATCTCCCATTTCCTACCGTCTATAACACTTCTCTATGGAACCAATAAATATCTAGGTGACCGAACCAAAAAAGGCAGTTATTTTTACTGTGCTATATATATAGTAAGTGACGATGTGATGAATACCAACATACATTGCCTGCTCTCACATAATCTCCTATGCTTTGTACTAGGCGATATGTGGCCGCTCCATCAATGTAGAGCCTAGTGACTGCTCAGCTCAGCTGTGGGGAATGGTTTGTATCTTTATTGGCATTTCTCGGACTTCCAAATCAGTGTGCAACGAGTTGCACACATGGGCAGTTTGTCACCATTTGGATATACATGTGCACTGCAGTGTATCACAAGTACAAGGTGCAAGGCTGGCTCTGATGCACAGAACAGCTCTAAGAATCCTGGCAGCTCTGATTTAACACTTCAAAGCATGTTAACAATCTAAGCAACATCTTGAGTGTAATATAAGGTTCATGGTTGAGAAGCACTCTTTGTGGACATATGGGTAGGGGGAAGTAATGAACAGCAGACAAATCATAAGACAATAATCTGTTACAGCAAACTTATATTAGCTTGCAATGAACAAAAAACAGTCAAAACAATTCTTGGTGAAATGAACAAGAAAAAAAGCAAAATGTGTTTCCTTTGCTTGGACCTATCTAGAAGGAACAAAGACAACACCACATTTGAATAACATGATACACAGCTGGGAATGTAGATAGCAAAATGTCATCTTCCCACTATCACTACCATTACCAGCAAAACATCATTAAAACAATTTTCTTTTGAACAGCAGAGTATAGATCATTGTATTGGCTTCTAAACCAAAATACTGAAAATATAACTTAACTTTAATGTTTTACAGAAAAAAAATCAAATACATAAACTTGGCATAAACACAGACACACCACTAAATGTAACTGCCAAAACATGATACACAATATGCCTTAAGGAATTTTAAAATTCATATCTTAAAAAGCTGATATGGAGAGACGTATACTGATATGTACGCTGGTATGTAAACATACTTTAAGATAAGAATCAGGATAATCCATGAACAAAGGGTGCTTTCTGTGTCAGTACAACCTCTGTCTATACTTTCTAGTATGTAACATCTGATCACCGAATCACAATGGACAGTTAATGCGCACGGTAAAATATAAGTGAAAGTAACTGACTTACAGGTGTTAACTTTTTGTATTAAGAAATATGTACATTCATTTTATAAATTATTATAAAACGAAAGCACACAACATTATCAAACACATTAGTGCAATTTGTGCCCTTTCTACATTTAAGAAACTGCAGGACAGTATCAAAACAACTGAAAGTAGGAGCCGGTCATATATGCATCAGTTCAGTGTGTGAACAGAATGGTTTTCACAGCACAAGCCAAGTACATAATATAGAATAACATTATGGTCAAAATGTCATGACTAAACTTAAGTGAGCCAAACCAGATTTAAAAACCATAACATCATTTTAGATATTGGCTTCTATGTAATTTCACATCAGGTAGATACATTTTTTCTGCAGCTGTGGAAGAATATATGCTCATTGCTGATCATTACAGCAATAACCAATGGCTGGGTGTGGGTAATGCTGGAATTGCCCATGGTTGGTGTAGTTTGGTCATGACGGCAAAGCCCGAGTGACCAAACAAAGCCAACCTTGGGTAAATCCAGCATTACTCATACCCAGCCATGGGTTACTGCTATTACACAACGGCGTTTGTATTGTTATTTAGATTTCTGTTTTTATTTTGTATTCTTACACTTTTTCTGAGAAAAAATAGTCCCAGACTTTTAGTTCAAGTTTAATGTTTATTTTCTTTTAATTTAATTAGATATTTGTTGGTAAAATGCATGGATAGTTGTGGTTATTTTAAGTGTTGTTGGGGCTGTAACAGTTTTTCTTTGTGTTAAGTGTAAAGTGTGTGTGCATGCACATAGTGAAAAGGGAAGTGTGGTTAGTACCGTTGTCTTTGTAGTCATGTCTTCTAACAACTGCACACTTGTATTAAGTAACAGTGTACATCTAACCTAAGTTTTGGTATTTATACTTTCCTGCAAATGCACAGTGTATGTAGAGTGCTTAAGCAGAGAAAGTAGTTTAATATACCTTCACTCAATTGTAACAGCTCATGTAGTGCTCTTAACTGTCAACCGTCCCGATTTTCACCTAATATTTTTGGTCTTTTCTTCATAAAAGTTTTCTGAGAAGTCAGTGGGTATTGTAAGGATTAAAGTCACTAAATAATGGCATGCATTTGCATTTCAGACTTCATATCATTTAGGAAATATGTGCCAATACAGATACTGTTATTCTAGCAAGTTAGTAAGTTTGTAAGAGAAGTATTTAAAGTGTGTCCGTATTTTTGAGCATTTGTCTATCAATTAGTGCTTTATTGCTGTTTCATGGTGTTCATGGTTTCACTAAGTTTTAATATGTTGCATATGTGAACAGGAAAGTTCAACTGCTCAATGATACTTTAGTAGCCTGACATTTTCCTGTTGGTATATGCTGGAGTTATGACAGGCTTGCCGGTTTGATTGGCCAATCACCATGCTCGTTTTTTGGAACTTATGATGTTCCATTGTATAATTTCACTTTTCTCATTAGCTTCTGAATTTAAGGTAACACTAAACCTTACAGTGAAATTCTCTGCACAGACATCAGCATTACTTTTTCAGATTATAATGTGCCCACAGACTTGACTGTAACTGCATTTTTGTTTAACTGCAGCCAAAGAAAGTTGCTGCATTTTACAAAATAACATCTGCATCTATAGGAGGTAAGTCCAGGCTGTAAAGCTGGTCCATGCACATAATAAAAACATAGCAAAAATTAGTGATTTATGAATGGAAACTGAAGTGGATTCAAACAAGTAGGTGACACCAACACCTGGTAAAACAATAGTTTTCAAACTATATTTACTGCATATTGTAAAATGTTCTCATCAGAGCAGCCACGGTGGTGCAGCAGTTAGAGTTGCCACCTCACAGCAAGAGGTTCTCTGGTTTGATCCCCGGCTGGGGTGCCTTCTTTGTGGAGTCTCATTGTCCTCCCTGTGGTCGCATGGGTTTCCTCCCACATCCCAAAGACATGCTGTAGGGGGACTGGACACTCTAAATTGGCCCTAGGCATGTGTGTGTGCCTTCTGTGGATGGTTGGGCACTGGGCTGGCAACTCGACACCATAAAACTCCACTGCCAATCATGAGCGGATAGGTGATCTGCTGTGGTGACCCCTAACCGGGAAAAGCCAAAAGAAGATGAAGTAGTAGTAAAACATTCTCATCACTGGAGATGTTAGCAACCCATAAAACTAAGAATAAAAAAAAAAAGAGTGGCCATAACCATATGTTCCTCATGGTCATGGCACCTTTGACTACAACAGTTTTATAACAAAACAGAGTGAGAAAAAGTGTCTGGTAGATATGATGTTTCTGAACCTTGGCAAAATGTGTGACACAGTTCTGTCAGCTAAGTTGGAGGATACAGATGATGGCAGCAAAAGGTGCCAAGACATTTTTTAGAAAGGATGATGAAAAGTAAGACAACAGTTATGCTAAGTGGGAAAAATAAGCTGCGAGTCAGGTAGGATCTGAAACTTATTAATAAAGTAGAAAAAGAGGCAGACAGGTATGTTAAGCACTAAATGATGTGTCAAAAATGATGCTCTATCTGGACTCCCTGTGATTCCCAGTTCTGGGAACAGTTATGGTCTGGCCCATAAATATGAGCAGCTATAGTTTAAGGGGTAAAGCCCAACCCTCAGGCCACAGGGACAAAGGTACTCTGGTAACAAAGTCATTAGTCAGAGCACCAGTAGACACCAAAAATAGATTGTGCACGTGTGTGTGTGTGTGTGTATCTATATATATATATCTATATATATATATATATATATATATACATATATATATATATATATATATATATATACACACATACACACACACACACACACACACACACACACACACACACACAATATTCATGGACAACAGAAAATCAGATTAGTGATACAGGATGGCTAGAGGTCACCAGTATGAGGAGAACATGTTTAAAACACCAAATGAAATTCAGTTCTAACACCTGCATAACACTGTACTTTGACAGTAACAATCTCAGGTGTATACATGTTCTACTGGGTGAAGTTAGGGGACAGAAGAAAAATGAAAGGTGTGTGGCTTATGGTCACAACTTTACTTCAAGCTTCAAGAACACAGACAGAAGGTCATGACAAAGGTCAACATGAAGCTGGTCTGCATATCAAAAGGAGCAGCTAATTTTTTAGCTACAGAAAACATTATTAAAAACATCTCCAGAATCATGCATTTGGTTCTGGCAGCTACTCAGTGAGAAGGAATTTGAGAATGCGAACAGGGCACAAAGGAAAGCATCTGGATGGATGGGCAAGTTAAGAGGGAACCTAAGAACGATTTTCTATATACAACCAAAAAAAAAGAGAACTGAGCAGCAAAAAAGCACTAAGAAACACAGCAACACACTCCGTGACACTCGCTGGGTCCAGTAAAGGCAGACAGTTCACCAGTTAACACACTGAAGTCTTCTGGATAAAAACAAAGTAGTTTATTCCCATACAAACATCAAAATCACAGGTTACAAAAGACAGATTAAGCACTTTCATTCCTCACAAGGGAACTTCTTCAGAATAACCACTGTTTGACTGCTCTACACTTTTATACTCTGTAATAGTTTGACAGTCATTCAATAAACACTTCACTCACATTTAAAGGCATAGTCTAAAACTGCACCAAGTGTGAAATACTCACACTGTATTCTAACAGTGGTTAGATATGACAAACAGGGCTTTCAGATAATACGTATGTTGAAAACATAATGAGAACCGAGCAAACAAATTCAAAATAAGCAACCATATTCTTCGCAAAATATTCTGGATCAAGCAAATTAATACTGATGCACCAGTTTCTTAAATGCCAGCTTTGAAATTAATGGTGCACCATTTGCTGTTAGATTAGAGTACATCCCAAAATCATAACAGCTGAGCAGTGGATACTCAAGATTTTACAAAAAAAAAAAAAAAATGCTTTTGTCTTTGAGAGATCAATGATGACCTGATCCCTAGAAATAAAGGGAAGGGGGCAGTTACTGGGAATGTCCTGATTTACTGATGGGGAGCAGAGGGGTGAATTTTCACTGAATATGTCAGCCAGCAAGTTTGCTATATCTACGACATTTGTATACATGGTGTCCTTGACCACCAGTTCTGAACAGATCTGGGTGCTACCTTTGAGATTACGGACATATGTGAAGAAGGCCTTATGATTGTCTCTAGTGGATGTGGCCAATTTGGACTCAAGGTTTGCTTTCGAGGATTTCAATAGTGCTCTTATTTACTTGTTTAGGCTAAGGAGATATTGCTTCCAATTGGGCACTTGCTCCTTCTTGGTGCTGGATAGCAATTTTTTTCTTTTGTTATAGAGTGTATTTAGTGCAGATGTCCACCAGACAGGGTTACTCTGCCTTGTGGAGGATGATTTAGTCCTGTCGGGTATTCCTGATTCCATGAATCTATATAAATGTTCATATAGTAATTTGGTATTGTTTTGGGTACTGGTGCCAGTTCCTAGAGAGAAGGAAAGGGCTGTGAAGCTGTTTATACCATCCTGCAGGAGGCTGTAATCAGCTTTGGAGAAGTTTTTTTGTTTGACCCTAGCTAGAGAGGGGTCAGGGGAGATGGTGACTTTGAATGTGACCACTTTGTGTTTGGATCTTACAAGGGAGGATGATACTGCAGGGATGCTTGCAGTGGTTACTCATGCTGGTTAATACCAAGTCCAAGACATTATCACCTCTTGTGGGGGGTATTGACTAGCTGTTCTAAAGCATTTGCATTGACAAAATCGAGGAATCTCTGGGCATTTGTATTCTGGCATGAGTAGTTCTCCCAGTCTATGTTTGGGTAGATAAAGTCACCCTAGGTCAGGGTAAAGAGTTGAATCTTGCTAGATTCGAAGAGGTCTAGATAGGCAGTTTGGACATCTTGAGTCAGATTTTGGGGCCAGTAGCTAGCTATGATTTGTATAAGGGTCTTTCAATGGTTAACTGCACCCGGAGTGTCTCCTGTGCGTCATACTGTTTTGACCAGCCTGGAGGTGTGCAAGTCTGATTTATATTGAAACTCCACCTCCCTTAGCTTTACTACCCACAGTTTGGGGTCTGAATGTATGACATGATGAGTAACCAGGTATGGATGGGGTGCTCTCCACAGCTTTGAACCAAGTTTCTGTGACTGAGCAGATGTCAGCATTTTCCAGGGTTAAGAATGCTTGCAATGAGTGTAGTTTCATGTTTAGACTCCTAGCATTTAGCAGAATGACCTTTAATTTGGGTTTTGTTGAAATTTTTATCTTGGTAGTTTAACCTCATCGCTTTTTTCTAAAATGGCACTATGGGGGAGGCAAGTGCCTTTGCCAAAAGCGTGAAGCCCAAGTAAGACAGATGTAGGCCATCTCTGGCAAAGCATCATGGTCTGTCGATCATATCTTCTCAGGCTGTCAGATACTGGATCCCCCTAGAATGACACCAGAAACTAAGCCAATTGTTAAAGTCAATCATTTTCTGTTTGTACTGAGGCATCATTCTGGGTGATGGTAGAATGCTGCTTAAGGCTAGGGACATAGCTGCCTGGGACACATTCAGCGAGTTCAGTCATGTCTCTCTTCATATAGTCCAGAAAGGTATGTCTCAAGCAATTCACACCAACATGCACTCAAAGTTTCATGAGGTAAGAGGTAGGTAGAATTAGAGGAGGAGAATAGAATAGTGAAAGGTGAATAGGTTAAGTTATGAGAAAGGAAAAATCATGTATCATTTATACTGCAGTACCATCTGCAAGTAAATGTTATTGATACACCTTTGAAAGTCTGTGCTCATTCAGATGGATTTAGCAGAACCATATGTTATTAACATAGGTTATTAAATAAATGTTCAGTGATTGAAAGAAAATGATTAAAATTGGAAAAACATGTAGTCAAATTTGTAATAACACTCTGAATAATAGAGTATCTCACTGGAAAATTATATGATCTACAGGAGCGCCCATGTGCTCATGAGGAAATATCAGCAAAAGGTTAAAAGGCCTAGGCTCCCTACTGAAATGCCAAGTGGCAAAAAAAAAGACCAAAAACGCAGGAGAAGAGCGAATCTCAAAAGCTGCTCTTCTCCTTAAAACTTCTTTTTATGGTGGCAAGCCCCCTGCACTCCTGAGCTTACTAACTCTGAGATCGCCACACCTCAGAGAAAAGGGAACATTCAGAGAAATGGCATCTCGGACTTAGTGTATGTAAGCCTGATCTTTCGGCCATTCAGTCTCTGCATTTCGGGACTCTCACTTTCAAGTCCTGACACTTCAAATGATTACCAAAGTCCTAAGCAAATGGCCTTCCTCTTTCGAACAGTAACAAAGAGCTTAATTTTTATATTTGACTCACAGACAAATTTCTATGATGTTCTTAAAAGTATTCCATATCTATATCCTTTAGCCAGACCTTTACAAGCAGCTTTAAATACAACTGCATAATAACGTATTTTAAGACCAGGTTAAAAAAATGTACCTTAGAGATCCCTGAATGTTACAAAAATGTTTCCTTTCTTCAGTTACATATTCTGTCATAACTTGCATACTGCCAAATTTGAACAATTCAAAAGAATTGCAGTATTATGATGCAAAACATTTAACATCGAGATTGGCACTAGCTTTCAATGAGAAACTGAAAACCTGTTTTCAGGTATTTAGAGTGAAATAACAGTTCCTGTCATCAAAAATATATCTGGGTGAAATGATGAATACAATTTGTGCTAGCCTATTATTTCCTCTGTAGTTTAGCAAGATAAATGGATGTTCAAGTTAATCACTTGACAAGATAGAAAAATAAGCCCACTAACTAAAGAATACTATGTTAACATAAAAAGGAAAAAAAATGGGTTTGTTGTTGAAAGAAGGACCATTTTCCTAAGAAAATACAAATATGTTTTATGCAGCAAAGCGCAAGGTTCAGAAGTTATCATCACTTTCTGACATCACATCAGCAGCACTCTAATATACTTTTTTATAATGGCTGTGTGAAACAACAATAAATTAATTTAGTGAAAAACATAATGACATTAACTAGTCAAAAGATAAATAATAAGAAAAGAAGCAAGTCTTAGGAGGATATTCAAACATATTTCTAGGAGGATTGTATAGTGCATTACAATGGTGCAATTCAAAGACCACCATAGAGCTACAGCAGTATTAAGGCTCTTGCACTGTGGGAGCATAGCTAATATAAACTAGCCATGTGCTTGACCTCAGAACCATTCATTGTTACTGGAATAGTGTGGTACAATGATACCAAAAGAGCCTCTAACTCGCTATTTTGTGTGCACAGTTAAGATTCAAGGTGTATAGCCCTTGTTACCATTGGAAGAAATGGGTCTGCTAGCACAGCAAGGCTGTGTTGGGACATATGTGGGAATGTACGGGGTTTTGTGGTTTAGAGCTTTCTTGGTGTCTGCTTGAATGCATATGTATAAGTCTGTTTATGCTTGCCTGGGGGTTTTCAATTCACAGACATCCAAAACAGCTTTTGCTCAATGAAACTCCTTTGTGTCTCAGATCTGCTTATTATCCCTGGAGCTCACCTGTGAAGTACTAATAGCATAAGAATGGTATTTTCTCTGGTACCACCCCCTTAGTTTTTAAAGGAGCAATAGAAAGATGAACTGGGGTCATGAGAAACAGCCATCTGAAGTCTGAATAGTTACATCAGAAGAAGGTTGCAACAGGAATGCTAAGTGCCTTCCTGTGAATGTACACATGGGTACATGGCAGCTTGAACATTTAAATTAATTTTCTTAGACTTGTGTATTGGTTTACGCAATAAATGAAATGGTCCTTCTCAAACCTATTTCAACCACAACCCAGGAAATATGACACACAGACACACACACACCACATTATTGTCCAAGGTAACTTTCTTCTTACAATAAGTCATGTTGTTACTTTTTTGTTAAATGTTACATTTTCATAACAAAATAATGTTCTACGGTTGTTTTTTTTTTTTTTTTTGTAAGAGTATATTATTAATGCTCACAAAAGGAGGCTGGTTTCCTTTTGTGATTGGTATACATTTTCTGAACAAAGGTATGTACGACTACTATATTATATTAAAATGTGTATTGGTAAGTATGACTATTATATTATATTGTATTATATTATATTACATTAAAATGTGTATCGATTAATTGCATGCTCGAGCAATAGTAATATACAAAGCTCCTATTAAACACTAGATGAGCTACGTCTAATCTCCTTACCCCTTAGTATCAAAAAGCCTGCTCTTGATAGTCTATTTTTACCTGATGGCCCTACAAAATACCATAGGTTCATAGGTGTGTACTAGGCTAATTGCCCTGGAGCCTATGTAATAACAATCCCTGGTATCATGTCGACAGACGTTAGTTCCCATTCCCTTATCAAGCAGGGTAGCTAAGGTAATCCCCTGGGTGAATTTTCTATTTCCCATCCACTCATCAAGATTTCTTTTGAAGAGGGCCATTGAGGTGCTCTGCTTGACGTGGATGGGGAGTCTTTTCCAGAGCATGGGCAGTCTCTGGGTTAGGAAACTATACCTCCAGCATGTTCTATTTAGTGTGGTAATGAAGTTGATATCCCTGGAGCATGTGGCATGGTGGGATTGTTTTTTTTTTTAGATGTAGCATGTCTAACAGCTCTGGGTCAAACATGGCTTTGTAGGTTAAGCAAAGATTGTCTCTAATGATATAGCTGGAGTTTTTTGAGTCTGTCAATAGGGCATGTGTTTAAGGCCTAGAATCCTCTTAGTGAGGTATTATGAGGCCTTTCCAGCTGTAGCAGCTGTCTATTGAGGTACATGCCAAATGGGGCATTGTATTCTATAATAGGTCTAATGAGGGATGAGTAGTGAAGGACGATAACCTCTTTCTTCCTAGATAATAAACCCTTTGTGATGAGATGTGCCACATAAAAGGATTTTTTAACCATAGTGGCAATGTGGTTTTCAAAGGAGAGGTTGCTATCAACCTGTGTACCCAGGTCTCTTATTACACCTTCTCAGTTTAGTCGAACACTGTTTATATGGTAGTTCATGGGCACAGAGTTTTTCCCAAAGAGAATAACTATGCATTTTTTGGCATTTAGTCTAAGGCCGTGGTTCTGGCACCAGTCGTTGGTCTCAGTGAGCCCCCTTTGTAGGATGTCTACGTCGGTTGGGGATTCGATACTGGCTCCCAGTTTGCAATCATCTGCAAACTTGGTCAGCCAGAGTCCTTTTGTGTTGGCTTAAACTTCTAAGAAGTAAATGCCGAACAGAAGGGGACCCAGGACAGATCCCTATGGGACACCACTCGTGACTGGTCAGTAGTAAGCTTTGGAGTCTGCACCCTTCATGGTGTGAGTTATATCCATGAGCCAGTTAGCAACCCACCTTGTGACATAGGGGTTTATGCCTAGTTTAGTGAGTCTATCAATGATACTGGAGTGGGGAATGGTATCAATGGCCTTGGCAAGATCGAGATAGGCTGTGTGTACCACTTTGCCTTCATCCACAGTCTGGTAACAGACTTATAGAAGTCAACCAGATTGAGCAGGCACGATCAACCCTTCACAAATCTGAACTGCATTGGGTCTAGAATTTGGGGATTTCCTATATCCTTATTTATAAGGTCAATGATGATATGCTCCATCGCCTTGCATATCATACTAGTCGGGCTACTGGGGCAGTAGTTCCCAGGGTCTGCAGTTGCTCCCCCTTTGTGTAGTGGGAATGACTGTGGCCATTCGGTGGGTACAAAGCCAGAAGTGAGGCTATGATTGAACAGGGCACTTAGGTGTAGTGCCAGTTCATTTTGTAGCTCATGTAGGACGCAGCCAGAGGTATTATCAGGTCCCATGGAGGCTGTGTTCTTGGCTTTAGACAGTGTGGTTTTAACCTGTGCAGCAGTAATATTCGGAACTTGACACTCCTCAAGAATTGCGATTGGCCCTTTAGGGGGTGAAAGAGGGGTAAACTTTACACTGAACTTGTCAGCCAATATAGTGGCAATGTCAGCTGACTCGATATATGTGTTACCATTGTGTTGTAGCTCAGAGCAGACCGGAGTGGTGCCCTAAAGATTCTAGACATTACTATAGAATGTCTTGTGGTTGTCTTTAGTATCTGCTGCTATTTTGTTTTCATAGCTAGCTTTGGAGGATTTGATGAGAGATCTCAATTTTTTACTAAGGCTAATTAGGGAGATTTTCCAGTCATGGGACTTTACCCTTTTCTGCAACAGTTTCTTCCTTCTGTTGTAGGGTTTGTTTATGGTAGGGAACCACCAGATTGGCTTCCTTTTTTGAGGGTTCGCATCTTGGTTCTGTTTGGGATGGCTCTTTCCATGCACTTGTGCATGTGCTCGTACAGAGCATTGGTGTGTGATTCGGCAATCATGCAGCTATTTTCCAACTGTATGGGCATTGTAAAGTTTGCCACCTCCATTTTTAGGAGCCCAAGTTTGCTTTGGAGAAGTTTTTCACAGTGGTTTCCTTTATGGTGGGTGAGGGGGGAATGTGGATATCCATGGTGACTAGCTTGTGGTTAGATCTGACCAGGGAGGAGTTAATTTCTGGTGTAGAGCAGCGATCACTCATGTTATTTATGACCAGATCGAGGATGTTATTACCCCTAGTGGGGTCAGAACAAATTGGTCCAGGGCATTGGAATTTATGAATTCCAGGAATCATTGAGCAAGTGAGTTAGTACTTGAGTAATTTTCCCAGTTAATGTAGGGGTAAAGTCCCTCAGTATTAGGGTGTTGGGTTGCACCTTCAGTATTTTCCAGTATGTTTAGCAATGAGGAGTGGGAGTCTTGGAATATGAAAGGGGGATCTACAGCAGGCAACCACCTGGATTGTTGTCTTACCCAGTGTTAGTTGTACCTGAAATGTCTCCGAATTGTTGTGCTGGGCTACTAGCCTGGAGGTGTGCATATCCTTTATGAATATGGAGACACTATCACTTTTAGTGGTTTGGTCCAGGTTTTGGGGCCGAAAAGTGTGGTATGAGTTATAACCTGGTACCGCGGGGGTGCTCTCTGGAGCCTTGAACCAGGTTTCAGTTACTGCACAGACATAGATGTTCTCCATTTTAAGGAGTGCTTAGAGTGAGTGCATTTTGAGATTCAAACTTCTAGCATTGAGTAGCATAACCCTGAGATTTCTTTTGATTGTAGCAGTTACGGTGGTACTTTTGACATCAGGACACTGCCTAAAAAAGGCACTATAGGGGTGGCAAGAGCCTAGGCCAGAATCCAGAATCCCAGGGGTGACAAATGCAGGCCATCTCTGGCAAAGCATTGAGGACTGTCGATCATGTCATTCCAGGCAGACAGATACTGGATCCCCTTTGAATGGCACCAGAATCTTAGCGAATTGTTGAAGTCAATCATTTTCTGCTTGTACTGTGGTATCATTCTAGGTGAAGGCAGGATGCTACTCAGGGCAAGGGTCATACCTGCCTGAGCTACATGGTCCAAGAGCTCCTCAATGTCTCTTTTCATATAGTCCAGAGAAGTTTATCTCAAGTCGTTCACACCAACATGGACAATAACCGAGTCATATTTGTACCTGCTGTGGAATGACCTGAGTGGATGCATTATGTGGTGGATCCTGGCACCTGACTGGCAGCTAACTGTAACTTTCTCCTTGTTCAACCTGGTGAGTAGGACATTGGTGTGCCTTACTACTGAATCACCTATGACTAATGTATTGGGTACACTGTGTTGCCTTAGGGGCTTTTTTTGGGTTAGGTGGCACACTGTTCATGTGAACTATGTGTTATGTGATTTGTACGGTGGTGTGGTGGTTGCTTGCATGTCTGCCTCACAGGTCTCTGTTGTTTGGGTAGATTTTTAATGAGAGCCTCCACGAAAGGTGGGTGTGTGTTTTGTGATTCTATGTGAGGATTGTGGTGGTGTATGTTTTTGGAGGACTATGTGTTTCATGTGGTGTGGTGCAGGTGTTGACCTTCTCCTCTTGGCTGGCTAATCCAGTCATGGCCTGAGAGTGCTTTGCTTCCAACTTGGATATATAGGTGCATCTCTCAGAAGTCTGAGTGTTGGGAGGTAGGAGGAGAGGGTTGCCTGTGTACATGAGGCAGTTAATACACTGCCTCAGAATGCCCAGGTTCACCAGGCCACCACGAGTAAGTGGAAGGAACTGACCTTTAGACATGCCTGGATGGGTGTTAATTTAATAGTACTGAAGTTGTTTAGTGCTGGTAGCAGTAAATATGCTACAGTAAATGCTATGAGAAGCTTTGAGCAAGTGCTAAACTTAAACCTCAAGTTGAGTGCAAATGGATGTAAGCTGGCAAGATCTAAGGGAAAATTTGAAGAGTAGACTTTCTGGCAGCAGAAATAGTTTACCCCTAGCTAAGTGCCATTGTGCGATGCGCAAAACCACACAAACATGTTTTTTAAGGCAGAAAGTTAAAAGGGATAGAAATGCTGCCCAAACAGCCAACTATGTGAAAGATTAATTAAATATATTTTCTCCAACATCTTTTGGCTAATCCCCTTACTACCATGTGTAACAGCAGCTTAAGATGTGGTGTAAAAATCACACATCTTTGCCACAGGCTCAAGACCAACTTAGTGGTGAGTTTATCATTCGCCAATTGAAGGAATCCAGAAAAAATACATCAAGAGACATTCATAAAGCTTTGCAAATATCCAGATATGCAGATAAATAAAATAAGACTACGCTACAGGTGCTATGTCATGTCAGTTGTAGAGTCTTGTCATAATAATTCCCAGCGTAGTAGGAGTGCAGTGGCAAAAGATTTTCCTTTGGAAACCTTCAGCATTTTAATCCTACAGAAATAGCTAGAACATCCAATCTCCTGCTGGAGTAGATACTTATAAGTTATCCACCTACAGCCAGAAAAGTAGATGAACTGCAGGGCTTTGTTCTGTGTTTTCTTTTGTAGTTCAGGAGGAATTGAAAGTCCTCTTCCCCCACACTACTGCAAAGGTGTTAAAACTGTCACTGCACTAAGAGACCTTTGCAGAATCAATTCCTTAGACTACAAAAGAAAACCTTGAACAAAGGCCTGCAATTTAGTTACTTTTCTGGCTGTAGGTAGATAACGTCTAAGTATAGTGTAAAACAAGGTGTGAGCCAAACTTAAATGAGGGCGATTAGAGACCTAAAAGAAGCAGTCCTTTTACAGAAGTTAAAGAAAATAAAAGTGACCCTCCCAAATCCCATTATATGTCAATGGCATGGGAATTCAACTTTACTTCCTTATGTCTGGTATGAGTCATACAAAGTATTATGGGAAAGAGAAAGGGTTGAGGCAGAACAAAGATTGTGTTGATACATCAAGCCCCATTAGTAGCCATGCTGTGGAAAACATGTTAAAATTGCAGATAAAGCACTTAAGAGTAATTTTTAGGTGTTAAAATAGGTTAGGAAACAAAGATAGAGTGAAAAAAAAACAGTTTTTTTAGTTCTAGGGTGGAGTTTTCCTTTAAAGAACTTTTGCAGCATGAGCCTTTCCGTACCTCTTACCTTGTTGCAGCATTAAACTTTTACCCCAGTTACTGCAGTAAAATATCACTTCAGCACAAGATATTAATTTCTCTCTCCTTTACATTAAAGCATTTGTCACAAAACTTAGGTTCTCTGAGCACGATTATATTCATCAAATGAAGAAAGAGGTGGCTGAATTCAGTCAGAATGAGGAAAGCTCTACAAAGTTAAAAGGTGCAATGGAAAAGAAGAAACAAAAGAGACAGTCATGAATACATCATTGCAATGACTTTTAAGAATAAATTGTGACTGACTGCATTCTCATGTCACTGGAGATGCTTTTTCTCCCCCTCCTCAACTTATTTATCAGTACATTAGGAAGACGCCCAGTTGTCTTCAAGTCTAAAAAATGGACCCTGTTGTGTTAACTTTTGTTTGCAGGGAATTGCTTACACACACACACACACATACACATATATGTATGTATATATGTAGATTTGTGTGTGGTTACAGTTCACTTTCTTGACCAAACAAGCATTTGAGAAAGTAAAGTGCAGTACTGTTTGTGCAAAAAGCTGATTGAGTGACTGATGACTTGGTCGACAAAGGTAAGTGGCTTTTTTGTAGAAATGAGAGTGTGTGTGTGTGTGTGTGTGTGTGTATGTGTGTGTGTGTCAGGTTTACAGTAAAGGTTAGGCAAGGGGACTGATTTAGTGCATGTGTTAGTGTGTGTGAGAATTAGGGTTAAAGTGGGGTTAAGGTAAGGGGAAAGACTGTGTGTGTGTGTGTGTGTGTGTGTGTGAGGGATGGAGAGAGAGTAGTGAGTGCCAGAGCTGTCTTATGTTGTGGTACTGACCTTTTTTTTTTTTTTAAATAATGAGCATGATGACAGCAGTGAACCCAAGGGTGGTGAGGTCGGCTTCCCAAAGGACTACTGAGGCATAGCCTTGTACTGAAATGTAAAACAAGTAACAGAATACTGTCCCATGAAGTATAACTCAAACTGAGAATGATCTTCATTTTGTGTGTTCTTTTAGATGATGGCTACAGTACCTAAAAATCGAGTGTCCATTATTAGCCAATAACACTTATTTGTCTGTAGGCTACCAGCAAGCTGGTTCTCTGAATTGTCACAAAATAATGCTACACTATTATGGTGAGTAACTTCAAAGTTGGTTGACTTCATGAGAAACTTGCTTAAAATACTGCTTTCTAGTGCTTTCTTAAAAAATGTGATGATGAGCATGGACGTTGTAACTATTAGATTATACTTAATTTTCTTTTTTTCTGGAACAGCACTGAATCTCATGTTCTTTGATTTCTTCTCTCACTGCCCAATGTACCATGGTGTTCTTCAGAATGAAGATGCTCATGCTCTAAGATAAATAACATTTAAAATGATTTACTAGCTTACTAACTTATTTGGGGGGCAGTTCTGCCATCTGTGCCTAGGTCAATGAATACTGTCAAGTATTCTTAATCTTCTTGGCTGACTGCTACATCATGTCAAAAGAAAAAAAGCTGATGTTTCAGGACAGACAGGTAGTAATCTGCTCAAGTGTTGTTAGTGTTGGCATTGTGAGTTTGCTCCAGAAAACACTTAAACCCTTCTTACACATATTAGATGTACACATGCATTGTCATCCAGCTGCTAAACGCTGTAGTACAGGGCACAAGTAGTAAACAAATGTCAGGGGGGTCTGGGACAGGGTTTTTCTTGCTGACCTTATTAGTCTGTTTGGTATCTACTAAGAATTGCTTGAGCAGCATTTGGGGTGCAAATGTCTTACAGCTCATTTGCGTTAACAGTATGTTTGGGCAGCCAGAGCAGGTGGGTAAAGAAGTGTGTGTTTGCCACTTCGGTACCTAATACCCCACAACCTCTAAGCTCAGGAATTCTGAGTAAAGCCAAAAATAATGGGGGATAAAGGCCCAAAACCAGAGACACATTTTAAATATCACTCCAACAAACTTAGAATGTTGTTAGAATAACAGGTTTCATGCTAGCATGCATTTTTGAAGGGTATGAAATATGAAACTCAAATGTATGTCATTATTTAGTAACTTCATTCTTCAGTCATTTGCCATAAAATCATAAACTTAATGAGGAAAAGCCCAAATATATAAGGCAAAAATCTGGACATCATGTGGAAATCTGGACAGTTGAGAAGTATGCTGGAAATTGCTTGAGAGCTTTACTTGTAGGTTGGTTACAGTGTACCTGTGCTGTCTGCCTACTATCTACATTTTGGACACTGGGCATTCATTACTCTACATTATGGATGCAGGGCACTCATTACTATTCAGGCAGTAGATGGGAAATTCTTTCAAGCCTTTAACTTCTCTCATATTTAGGGTTCCATAATTCTGCTGTTTGACATTAGATAAAATGCTGGAAAGTACTTCCTCAGTTATATGGTCCTTAAAAAAAGTTATCTTATGTCAAGCTTTACTTTTCTACTTTCAATCCACTGTTCTATCAACGAGCTGAGGCAGGCAAAAAATTAACACAGACAGTAGTAATTATACAAAGAGTCCCTAAAGCTGCACACCTTGATGAACAAAGCAAGCATAGCTTGAAATACACAGCTTGTGTAGACATCTGCTTATAACACGTTCTTCAAACTACAAGGTTTAGCAGCAAATTAAAAGTTTTTTTTTCAGGGTGCACGCCCCTTGATCTACTTATGTGGGTGGATGGCCCTCTTAATTTATTAGTCTAACTTTTGAAGTCAATGAACTTTAACAAAACAGAAATCAGAAACAGGTAGTGAAAATCTGTATTCCTATTTGTCTATGAGACTGCAGTCCTGAAGGAATATTTAAAAATGCTATACACTTTAGCACAAACCAATTGCTCCTAAATGATTTAAATAATAACATCTGAACATTTTGTACTTTGAGTTGCAAAGCACAAGCAGCTGTGATGTACACAACAGCATGAAAGCCATTGAGTGCTTTTGTTTTGACAAAAAGTAGTGGCCATTCTTCTCCTGGGGCTTTTGTCTTGTACAACAAACATCAGGTTGTACCCCAGTCTATTCCTTTGATTCGGGCCTCAGATCAATAAATGTAGTTCTGCTTCAGCAGGTTACATTCAATCCACTGATAGGTTAACTGATTTTGAATAAACAATACCTGCGCATTTGAAACTGTTTCTACAAGAAATAGCAATATGGGGGGGGGGGGGTGGAATTAAACCATCTCATATTAATTAGCTCACAAAAAGAGAGAGAAATTTTATAGCACCTTGTGGCTCCTTTCACTTCACTGCTTTATGTAGCTCTTAGAAAAGCATTGTGATATTTGCGCAGGCATGTACAGTAAAGCTTTAATGTAGAACACTAAAGCCATTTTCTTTTAATAGTAACATAATAACAGATGATGAGAAAAGGAAATATCAAATTGCTGGACTATGTAAGGAGTTTGATGTGATCTTTGTGACTAATATTGCCTTCATCAAGTGTTCTGAAACTACTATGGTTGAGCCTTAATAAGCTTCTGCAAAGTGGAAGCCAGTCACATCACCAGGCTATGTAGATGGCAAATGCCACTCTTCTGTATTCTTTAGCTATGTTTCCACCTACCTCATATTGAGGAGTGTGAACATTCTGGAACTACATACGATTGCTTGGCGAAGGACATCTTTCCATTTAATCATTTTACCTAGACATTTTTGAATCGTGTCACATTTTGTTACAAATATGGAAGTTTTACCACGTGACCACGGAAATCACAAGCAGAAAAGACTATATATATATATATATATATATATATATATATATATATATATATATATATATATATATATAATTCACGAACCACGAGGAAGATAAACACTCCGGCACTGATTAAATTGTAAAAATAAGAACAGTCAAATATCATGCAGGAGTGACGATGGTTATTAACTGCAATAGTTCTCCAAGTTAAAACCCTTTTACAAAGGCGCCAAATCTCTGTAATTCAAACGAACTGTTCGAGTATATAACATATAACTCCACTTATAGTTAAAACAAAAGAAATGTATTTAGCATATATGACAAGTAAGCGCTTTCACCCGTAGGCTTTTTCAAACTTCAACAGCTACTGGTATTACTATTAGAATTTATATCGCTTACAAAACCATCTGATAGGTTAATTGATCTAATTAAAACACATCCAATTACATTTTAAAGGAATATTAAAGATTTCAAAAAGAAACTTTATATTAAATAAAAACTAGCAACATTGCACAAAGTACATATATAAAAAACCTATCAAGCTATAAAGACTATAAAAACATATATTGAAAACATTAATTCAACTTCATTAAGAACTTTATATGAAATATAAATTATCTAACATCTATACAGCTAAATGCATTACTAGACTAAACTGCACCAACAAGTATAAAAAATCAAAAATGAATGGGAGTGTATATACATATAGTGTGAGCAATATTTCCTAAAATCAGGGATAGATTAAGTTAGGGCTGATAACTAAGAACTAAAAACTAACAATTGATGAACAAAATTACCTGGGTCTCAAGACCCTTCTTTTCCGCAGCAGGGGTTGGATCTGTACCTTATCATTTAACCCAGGAGTTTTATCAGCCCTTAATCTTATAATCCATCTTGTTTCACACTCTTGTAAATAATTGTCCAAGTCCCCTCCTCTAAGACTAGGTTCAATTTTTTGTATAATACTAAAACTAAAGAAATGTGTAGGTCCCATACATATAACATGCTTGGCAAGTGCATAGCTTAAACTGCCCATGCGTATGTGGTATATATGGTCTCTGATACGTTCTCTTAATTGTCTAAGTGTCTTACCCACATAGAATGCAGGGCATGCATCACACTTAGCCAAATAAATCACATGTGTGCTCCTGCAACTAGTTCTAGTATGAAATATGTATTCTAACTGTGAGACTGGATGTATAAACTTAATATCTGTGTTTATATACTTGCACTGATTGCAAGTCTCACATGGATATGTGTTAGTCCTGCTTTCAGTCGGTACAGTATTTCCTATTAATGATTTATAACATAACCTACGTTTGTGACTAGGTTTATTTTTATAAATAAATCTAGGGTAACTCCCTACAATTTTACTTATGTCATCATCCAGCATTAATACGTGCCAATATCTATCTATAATTTCTTCTGTTTCTTTAACATCCCTAGTAAAAAACAGGGATACTTTTAACTGTTCCGCAACATCATTAGACTTTATACATTCATTATCATCCCATTCAGAAAAATAAGGACGCGCTCTACTATTCCTTAGTTCATGGGCTATCATCATGTTTCTATCTATTTCTTTACTACTATATTTTCTATCTAACAACCTTCTTTCAAGATCACGAATTTCTGCAAAATATCCAGATTCCATTGGGTTCAATCTGGATGCCCTCATGAACTGGCCCTTCATAACATTCTCAAAAACAAATCTGGGATGCATACTATGCCGATGTAGTAAATTATTCCTATAACAGGGTTTCTTATAAACCCTAGTATTTAATAAACCATTTTGTAGTCTAATCAATTCAATGTCTAAATATGGGATGCTAACCATAGAATAATTCAAAGTAAACTTTAAAAAACCTGTCATGTTATTCATCCTATCCACAAATGCTAACAGGGTTTCTTCATTACCTCTCCATAAAATAAAAAGGTCATCCACGAACCTTCTAAAGAAACCCACATTATCATGAAAGGCAATATCAGAAAACAACGACTCTCCTTCCCAATCTGCCATCACCAGGTTGGCGTAGCTATTGGCACAGGATGTGCCCATAGCCACGTCATCCTTCTGTATATATACATCTTCACCAAAGATGAAAACGTTATTTTGTAGGACTATCTCTAAGAATAGTCCAACTAGGTCTATAACTTCTGCTGGCATACCAGATTTATTACTTAAATACCTCTGTACCCTAAAAATTCCTTCATCATTGGGTATAACTGTGAAGAGGCTAACTACATCTAAAGTCACTAATATATACTCTTTGGAGTCACCAAGGGTTCGTGTATATTCATACAAGTCTAAAAGAAATTGCTTGCTATCTTTTAAGATATACTGATTAGCATTTACCACAGGTCTTAAATAATGTTCAATAAAAATAGAAAAAGGTTCCGTTAGCCACCCTTGTCCTGCAACTATTGGTCGCATGGGTGGCTTCTCTAAGGATTTGTGAACCTTTGGTAATCCCTGAATTATTGGTACTAAAGGATTATTAACTTTAAGGAATTTAAACAATGTATCCGAAATCAAATGACTTTTAAATAAATCATCCAATGCTGCATATACCCTATATGTTTTAAGTTCAACATCTTCCATAGACACTCTTTCATATGACAGTTCATCCCCTAACATTTCTTCCATACTTAAAACATAATCTGTCCTATCCATCAATACCACCGGTCCACCTTTATCAGATGGTCTAATAACAATAGAGTGGTCACTGATTAAAGTTTTCAGAGCCCTTCTCTGTAGGAAGGTCAAATTGTTCTTATAACTATGATTAGTAGATGTACGACCTAATTTCTTCCTATTTAACAGCTCATGCACACCATTCTCAACTAACTTAGAAAAAGTGTCCAGCAATGGATGTAACAGGGGCATATATACACTGGTTGGCCTAAACACTGTATCTTCACTAAATCTGTCTTCATCATCTCCTTACTGTTACTGATCTCTCAAATATTCCATTACCTTATACTTCTCAGAACCATCTAAGTATCCTGTTTAATACACGTCTTTTTCCACTCATACTGACTTGTAAGTCAATAACATACTCACTCAGCTCAAGGCAACTTACTCAGTTTCTTAGCTTCTTACTACAGATGCCAGAAGGGCAATTGCCATCAATCTCCTCATCCCAAAACTGGAATATGCATTGCCTATCACTAGTCTAGTCACATGGAAGCTCAAGCCTATCTTCATGAGCAACAGGTATATTATAAATAATAAATCCTGTACAGGGTCCAGTCCATCATAGGATAAATACACACTCAACTCAATGTTCTATAGATGGGTAGCCTGTTCCAGAGTATGGGAAGCCTCTGGGACAGGAATCTATCCCTCCAGCATGTCCTGTTTATTGTGGTGACAAGGTTTAGGTCCCTAGAGCATGTAGCTCAGAGGGATTGGGATTTCTTTAGGTGTAGCATGTCCAACAGCTCTGGGTTTGACATAGCTTTATATGTTAGGCAGAGATCACCTCAGAGTAGGAGATATGCTACGGAGTAAAGCTGGAGTTGTTTGATACGGTCAGTGTAGGGCATCTGTTTGAGGCCAGTAATCCTCTTTATGAGGTACTTCTGTGGCCTTTCCAGCTGTTGCAGATGTCTTGTGAGGTAAATTCCAAAAGCGGCGTTGTACTCTATAATGGGTCTAATGAGTGTCGAATAGAGGGGAACATGTTGAGTAGAGGGGAACAATGACCTCTTTTTTCCTGGATGAGAACCCTTTTATGATGAGGTGTGCCACGTAGAAGGACTTCCTGACTACTGTGGCGATGTGACTATCAAAGGACAGACTACTGTTCACCTGGGTCCCAAGGTCTCTTATCACACATTTGGTGTTAAGTAGACTGCTGTCTATGTAGTAGTTAATGGGTACACAGTTTTTACCAGAGGGGATGACAATGCACTTTTTGGCATTGAGCTTGAGGCCATGGCTTTGACACCAAGCATCTGTCTCAGCGAGGCCCTTCTGTAGGATTTCCACATTATTTGGGGACTCAACTATGGCTCCTAGTTTGCAGTCATCTGCGAACTTTATTAGCCAGAGGCCTGCTGTGTTAGCCTGTACTTCAGAGAAGTAGATACCAAACAGGAGAGGTCCCAGGACTGAACCCTGTGGTACTCCACTTGTCACTGGTTTGAGGCTAGAGTTGAAGTGTGCAACTTTTACAGCGAGGTTTCTGTCAGTGAGCCAGTTGGCAATCCATTTTGTGACGTAGGGATTTATACATAGTTTAGCTATAATTCCAGAATGGGGGACGGTGTCGAAAGCCTTGGCAAGGTCAGGATAGGCTGTGTGAACCACCTTACCCTCATTTACAGCTTTGGTGACTTCCTCAAAGAAGTTGATCAGGTTCAGGAGGCATGATCTGCCTTTCACAAACCCGAACTGGGTGGGATCCAGAGTTTGGAGGTCACCAATGTCTTTGTTTATGAGTTCCATGATGACATGTTCCATGGCCTTGCAGACCAGGCTCATCAGGCTAATAGGACGATAGTTCCCAGGATCAGTGGTGGCTCCCCCTTTATGGAGTGGGATAACTGTTGATGTACGTCATTCAGTACACTAAGCCTGATGTGAGGCTATGATTGAACATGGTGCTTAGGTGGGGAGCCAGTTTGTTCTGAAGTTCGTTTAAAATGCAGCCTGGGATGTTGTCCGGTCCCATGGATGCTGTGTTTTTGGTTTTAGAGAGTGCAGCTTTTACCTGCATAGTTGTGATTACAAGGAGTCTGCATTCTTCCTGTATAGATATGGGCCCTTTAGGGGATGGGGGGGGGGTAAAGTTAGCACTGAACCTATTTGCCAGGATGTTGGTAATATCAGTTGGTTCTGTACTTTTCGTGCCATTGTGCTGTTTTGTACTGAGCTTTAAGAATGTAACCACAGTGTGTCCTGCTGAAAAAGAGCAGAAATGTGTATAAACAAACACGAACCAAGAAATTGAATAACACAAAACTACAGATGCTGGACTGCAGAAAGAGGAAACCAGGTGCAAGTTATAAAAACAGATGCAAATTTAATACATATAAAGCACTTTTCATCACAGTAGGTACTGTGACATCTTCAGATAAATTAAAACACTGAACTCTTGCCCTTAAATAAAATTATTGCTTCCATAACACAATTAGGTAATTAATGATTAATCAAAGCTTTCTCAACAAGTAAATTTTCAAATAGTACATAATTATTGGACAAAATTATGTCCAATAATTCACTGTTTGCGTCTTTCGGCTTTTCCCGGTTAGGGGTCGCCACAGCGGAACTCTGGTCCACTAATGATTGGTAGTTGATTTTTACATGCCGAGTTACCAAACGAAGGTACGCCCATTCACGCATGTCTCCACGCAGAAGACGCTCTAGCTGAGAATCAAATCGGACAGCGTCTTACTGTGAGGCGACAACGCTACCGCAGCACCACCACCGTGGAGAATGCCAATAATTCACTAATCAGGCCTATTTCATTATTCGGTGCTCCTTTGATTCTCATGATGTGGCTGATTCTTTCTATTCCCTCTATGTGTGGGATGGATATATATAAATCTTTAACGTCTACCGTTAGAAAATTATAACTATTATCAAATGGTAAGTTATTCAAACAATGTAAGAATGACCACGAGTCTTTACAAATTTGCTTCTCACTGGTTACATATATTTTCAATACAGAGTCTACATATTTGGCACATGCATAAGTTATGCTCTTTCTGGGGTCAACTAATGGCCGCATAGTGGGGTTACCTATATCTTTGTGTATTTTAGGAACTCCAAAGATACTAGGTATTCTAGGTGCTGGCATAGACAGATAATTGGAATAAATTAATGTCTATTCTACTTTCAATAAAAAGTTCATATATAAATGATTTAATATGACTATACGCTATATTCAATTCATTTCTTACAACTTCCATGTATGAATCTGTGTTATGTAGTTCTAGCATTTTTGTTACATAGTCTCCTAAATTCATTAAAACCAGTTCACCTCCCTTATCAGGTTTCATTACTCTTATAGCAGCCATTTGTAGATCTTCTAGTAGTTGCCTCTCTCTTCCAGTGATGTTTCTTACATAGTTATTAGTTGGATTATTAGCCATTTTATTCCTGAAGTCCAACTCGCAAATTTGTTCAAAGAGTTCTAGTATAGGATTTAGGGGTGGATTAAATGTACTAGGAGTGTGAAACTCATCATTCCTATTTGTGTTTTCTCCCAAAATTATGTTCAAGTTAAGTTTACGGACAAACAGTTTTAAGATCTAGAAGTGTAGAAGCCAGGCTTGCTCTATAATCAGGCACAAAAGTTAGCCCTTTTGTAAATAACTCCACTAAGGCCTCCTCAATAAAGAGGTCTGTGAAGTTATGTACAGTAAAGTAATTTTCTTTGTTTATTTTTGTTTAGAGAGATTTAAGCTCTTAGGGTACCTGCATATGTATTTGTTGACACTGTATAGGACACTCCTAAATAGCCTCAAAAGTCTTGGTCACACTTACCATTTGGATAATAGTAAAATTACACAGTAGAATTGGTCACCCTTTGGAAAGGGCTTATAGTAGCTGATAAGAGTGGCTGGTGGCAGCTAGAACTACCTTATAGTCTGGGCAGAAGGGTGCATAACTAATGAACCTGTGCCAGCCTTCCCCAGGAGTGAGTGAGTGAGTGAGTGAGTGAGTGAGTGTGTGTGTGTGTGTGTGTGTGTGTGTGTGTGTGTGTGTGTGTGTGTGTGTGCTACTTGGGCAGGGACACGAAGCACTGGTTGGACAGAGAGCGTGCTGGAGGTTTTGGCTTGACCACTCAACTGAGATCTTAACTCTATAGTTGTGCCAGTGGGAAGTCTTACTGGGGATCTGGAGAAAGAGGGAAAAAACAGCCCCAGACTGACTGTGATCTGTGTGTGCTCTTAAGGAAAATTGTACTTTACTGTATTTGTACTTGTCATCCTCCCAATGTGCATGTCCCTCACTGGTGCTAGTGGTGAGAATTGAGGCTCCCTGATTACTGGGCCAGTGCAGGGACATCACATATTAATTGGTGGTAGTGGTGGGATATCAACATCACATATTAATTGGTTGACAGTTGTGAGTTAGCCACATCACATATTAATTGGCTTGTAGTGGTGTGGATATTGAATTCCTGTAGCTTGTGCACAGTGATCACTAAAGGTGCTTGTACTCTTAATCAGCCACACAGTGAACATTCAGAGGTCATATCACAATTGTTTTTATTTTTTTCGCTAGCTTAGTTAGTCAGGTAGAACAGGCAAGCATGTCAGCAGAGGAGTATGGCAAGCTGACAAGGAGCCAGTTGGCTGAAATTTGCCAGGTTAAAGGACTGGTGCATGCAAACCTGACTAAGGCAGACATAATTGCAGCTTTAGTCACAGCTGCATCGGAAAATAACAACCAGGAGGATGATCAGACTGGCCGTGGAGATGTACAACTCTCAAAAAATGGACAGCTCAATCTTTCCACAGAGGACTTAAAAATCTGCCTGGAGTTAAACAGACTTGAGCTAAAGGCCAAATATTTGAAAATAGAGGCAGCAGAGAGACTGAGGAAAATGAAAAACTGCTACGCCTGGAAGCTGAGTAGAAGGAGAGGCAGAGGCACATGAAAAGGAAATGCTGACTCTTCGCCAGAGTCATGAAGGTAATGGGAAAGGGATTAACTGAACCCCAGAAGCAACAAAGGTCAGCAAATTTATTCCACAATTTAAAAAGGAGGATAATTTTGATAGTTGCATTCATATGTTTGAGAGGGTATGTCAGCATAATGTTGACCAAGGGTTCTGGGTACGGTTGCTGACCCCCTTACTCCATGGTAAAGCTGTAACTGTTCTTTCCAAACTGTCTGATAATGACTGCTTAAATTATAATGTTGTAAAGAATTGTTTGCTAGAACTTTTTAAGTTAACACCTAAAGCTTATAGGAAAAAGTGTTGTGAGTATAGACGCAAGGCAGATGAAAGTGTGTGTGAATCTTCTTTTTTTTCTTTCTGCAGTTCCCGTTAGGGGTTGCCACAGCGGATCATCCGTTTCCATTTCTTCCTGTCCTCTGCATCTTGCTCTGTCACATCAACCACCTGCATGTTCTCTCTCAACACATCCATAAACCTTATCTTAGGCCTTCCTCTTTTCCTCTTACCTTGCAGCTCCATTCTTAACATAATTTTCCCAATATACCCAGCATCCCTCCTCAGCACATGTCCAAACCAACACAATCTTGCCTCTCTGGCTTTGTCTCTAAACCATCCAACCTGGGCTGCCCCTCTAATATACTTATTCATAATTCTGTCCACCCATTGCAAATCTTAATATGTTGCTAAACTAAGCACTTATTTTAATAGGTGGGTGAGTGGATGTCAGGTCACCACTTTTAAAGGACTGGCAGACCTTTTGGTGAGGGAACAAGCCCTTAGCACTTTGCCTGAGGACATGAGAACCTAGTTAGCTCAAATACAATACTCTACTGCAGATGAATTGGGGAAGAAAACAGACCTATACCTAGCAAGCAGGGCATCACTGCACAGGAAAGGGGCACCCAGTGCTGCTCATGGGTCTAAGGGAACCCATGGTGGGAAGCTCAGACTGACCCAAAAGAAGTCTTCCAGTAGCAGAGGAAGCCACTAGTCCAGGCACACATCCAAGACCTAGGGTTAAATGTTTTGAATGCAACCAGTGGGGCCATGTAGCATATAGTTGTCCACAGAGGCAAGGTGGGGAACAAAAGGGGGGGGGGCAACCAGTAAGTGGGAATGACAAAATACCAACAGTAGGTTGCCTCAAGGGAACAAGGGTACCAAACTACCACAACAGGTTATATCCTATCTTGGTGAATGGGAAAAAGACCATGGCTAAGAGAGACATAGCCTCTGACCTAACCATTGTGAAGCCTGCAATGGTTACAGAAGAGTACTACTTGCTTGGGTAGTCTACACCAGCCAGAGGTTTAGGAGGGACCCCATTCCAAATATCTTTGGGCAGGGTTCACCTTGACTGGGAGGGTGGAAATGGAAGCAAGCAAGTAGGTGTGTTTGAGAATATCCCAGCAGATGTCCTGATAGGGAATGGTTCTGATGGTGCCATACTGTGTGTTCATGCAGTTACACACAATCAGGCTTAGAGACAAGCATGTGGGTCTGGTATCCTGGGGGAGACCCAGATAGACTGCACACTTGCAACCAGAACTGGTCAGGTGGTTACTTCAGGGAGGGAGCTACCTTGTAGCGGTGAGGGTGAAGGTGAGCCACAGCTGCTTGTGGGTACTGATGTTCCCTTGGACAGAGTAACTGCAAGGGCAGAGGTGAGTAGTAGTACCTAGGCTGACAGTGACACACCACTGTCTGAGGATACCAGACCTCCTCTGGAAGGGGAGCTGGGAAGGGTTACCAAGACAGCGCTGAGACAGGCTCAGCTCTCAGACCCTACATTACAAGGCCTGAGGGAGGTAGCTAGTGAGGCACCTAATTTTCTAGGAAAGGGGAAATCCCTATACTGGGACAAAGGGTTACTGTACAGAGAGTGGACCACTGAGGGTGGGTGAGAGAATACAGCAGTTGGTTGTGCCCAGAGCCTACCGCCTGGCAATTCTAGCCATAGCCCTTGATATTCATTTTGCAGGTCATATGGGCATAAAATGTACAAAGAGACCTATTATGCAGAGCTTCTATTGGCCTGTGATTTCCAGAGATGTAACAGGGTATTGCAGGACCTGTGAGCAGTGCCAAAAAGTAGGCAAGGCAGGAGACAAGGTGAAATCTCCTTTATTGCCTGTAATTCAGGAGCCATTTCAGAGGGTAGTTATGGATATTGTGGGGCCTCTGATTACCCCAAGTTCCACAGGGAAAAATTATATCCTAGTGGTAGTATATTATGCTACCAGATACCCTGAGGCAGTGGCTCTGTCCTCTGTTGAGGCAAAAAAGGTGACAAATGCTTTGTTGGAGATTTACAACAGGGTAGGTTTCTCAAAAGAAACACTGACTCACAGAGGTGCCAATTTCATGATGGATCTGCTGACTTCTCTGTGAAAGCACAATGGGGTGAAGCACCTAAAGACAACCCCCTACCATCCCCAGACTAATGGTCTTGTTGAGAGGTTAAACGCTACACTCAAGACGATGTTATGGGCATTTGCAGACCACTTTATGAGGGATTGGGACAAATATTTGCCCCATATGTTGTTTACTTACAGAGAGGTCCCCCAAAAATCCACAGGTTTTTCACCCTTTGAGTTGTTGTATGGGCATAGGATGAGGGGACCTCTAGATTTAATTTGAGATAAGTTGGGAGGGTGTGTGAATCCCACAAGGAGTCTGTTGTGGCATATGCCCTAAACCTCAGGACAAGGCTCAGGGAACTCATGGGCTTGGCCCAGGAGAACCTGGCAAAATCCCAACAGCAGAAAAAGGTCTGGTATGAATGGAATGCTTGAGCTAGAGAGTATTCTGTAGGGCAGCAGGTAATGGATCTCATCCCTGTCAAACACAACAAGCTGCAAGCAGCATGGGAGGGACCCTACAAGGTGGTAACACAGGTCAGTGATGTTAACTACATGGCAGAACTGCTAGGCAGGGGCACACATTGTACCATGTTAACATGATGAAACCTTACCATGATAGAGAGGCCCTTGTGCTGAGTATTTGCAGTAGACTGCAGAAGGAATCTGAGGAGGATCTGGTGACTGACCACCTCAGTGAGGCTCAGAGTGACACCTCATTGGAAGGGGTAGCAATATCCCAGCAGCTATTCCTACTCAGGTTTGAGAAATCCAAGCAGTGTTACAGGAGTATGGGGTCATGTTCACTGGAAAACCAGGGTGCACCCACCTGGTGCAGCACCATGTGGACATAGGACCCCAAAGGTCTATTAAGTTGACCTCTTATAGAAAGCCTGAGAGAGAGTTAAACAGACTCTGAGGGAGGAGATACAGAAATTGTTGGAACTAGAGGTGATTCAGGAGTCCAGCAGTCCCTGGGCCTCCCCAGTAGTGCTGGTACCAAAGAAGGATGGCAGGACCAGGTTCTGTGAGGACTACAGGAAATTAAATAGTCACACAGAGTCAGATACTTACCCTATGCCTAGGGCAGATGAAGCCCTAGAGCAGCTGGGTGGGTCTACATATCTTATCAAGTGTTACTGGCAAGTACCCTTGACTCCCAGTGCTAGAATGAGGTCAGCCTTTGTGACTCCTTTTGGCTTGTATGAGTTCACAAAGATGTCCTTTGGGATGAAAAATGCCCCAGCAACTTTCCAAAGGCTGGCAGATCACATCACAGCAGGAGCAGGAGATTTTGTCCTTGCTTACCTAGATAATATTGCCATCTACAGCGATTCCTGGCAAGAGCACATTCAGCATGTCAGGGAGGTGCTGAGCAGACTACAGAGGGCATGGCTGACCATTAAGCCCAACAAATGTCAGGTGGGTATGGCAGAGATCGCCTACCTAGGACATAGAGTGGGGAGTGGTAAGATCAGGTCAGAACCTGCCAAAGTGGAAGTCATTCAGGCATGGCCTGCACCTGTTACCAAAAATCTGGTGAGGGCATTTTTAGGGACAGCAGGGTACTAGAAAGTTTATCCTCAATTATAGTACCATAGCTGCTCCCCTCACAGATGTGGACCCCCAGCATGTGAACAGGCATTTCAAAAGCTTGAAGGAGCTTTAGGAGGACACCCTGTGTTAGCCAGCCCAGATTACAGCAAAAAATTGTTGTGCAGGTGGATGCTTCAAACCATGGGGTGGGGGCTGTACTTAGCCAGATTTCTTCGGATGGAGAAGAACACCCAGTGGTTTATCTCAGTTGTAGGCTCTAATCCAGGGAGGAATGCTATGCAGCTGTAGAAAAGGAATGTCTAGCCATAGTGTGGGCACTGCAGAAACTTCAGTCCTTTCTGTACGGAAGAAAATTCACTGTAGTTAGATCACAATCCCCTAACATGGTTACATCAAGCCTGCCAGCAAAATGCCAAGTTACTAAGGTGGAGCCTAGGGTTGCAAGCAAATGATATGACAGAGCAGCACCGCAGTGGGGTTAGCAATGTCAATGTAGATGCGCTGTCAAGACAGGGAATAGGGTAAGGTATTCCCAGACAGGCTCAACCCTCTCAAGCAACATTTCTTAAGGGTCACTTGAAAAACTAGCTTGAATTTTCATGGGGGAAGAACTGTGAAGGCTGCCAGCCCAGCTAGCTGAAACTTTGTAAATAATTGTATGTCATTTGTGAATAGTAAAATGATTTGTATGCTTGTCTTACAAATCCACAAAAACTATATGGTATGTGTATATTAAACTACTGGTGCAGAAGTGTGTGTAGAACTGTATGTTCTGTACTGAATTTCAAGAATATAACCACAGTGTACACTGCTGGAAAACAGCAGAAGTGTGTATAAACTATATGCCTATGCAAATGTATGTTTTGATGGTAAAGGCTGAAACATACAGATTTAACTTGCAAACCCTCAAGAAAAGCAAAGAGTTTTACGATGGTGTTTATCTCAGCTAGGAGTTCTTTCTATTGTCTGGAAACAGAAATAATTACATGTTTCACAGGTAAAAGTGTTAAACTGTTTTGCGACTTCCAGTTCTAGGCAAATTTCTGAGAGATGAGTATTTTTGAGACAGAGGTGCTAAATTTTTAAGTTTCTGTTAGCCTGGGAACTAAAGGCAGAGGTGACAAAAAATTATGTAATCTGAGATAACCCAGCAGTAATGTCTGATAGTAATTTAAAAACTATCTCAAAGAGTGAGTCAGTGCATTTTATATTTGCCTTTGGCCCTAGGAACATTTACCCAACAATTCTGCCTGTGTGTTGCTCTGTTAGTAAGACTTAGATTACAGTTATTTTTTTTAGAGATAGATAGGAACTTAGTAAGATTAGTTTAGATGTTTTCTGTATTCATGTGAGACTGCCCTTCACTCACTGCATGAAAAAAGCATGTAGAGTAAAATAAAAAAAAATGTTTACTTTCTTTTTTCAGCAACCTTATTATAGTGTGCCTCACTGTCTGTGTTATTTCCACATGGGAATGGTTACAAAGTTAAAGAATTAACTCTCTGATACAAATATTGAAGTGCTCAACAGAACTGATAAATCAAAGCCTGTAGTATTTTTCCAACTTTTTACAGGTTTATAGGCTTTTGCTAAGCATATGTGGAACAGACTTTATATTAGAATTAAACTGAGGAATACATTTCATCCAAGTAATGATGGTCTCTTCCTCCATAATCGAATGAGAGTTATATAAACTTATAACTGTCATCAAACATAAAAACGAAGGTACCATTGCCAAAACCTGGAACACACTACCAAGTGAAATAACTTCTACAACCTCCTTTAGTCAATTGGCTATGCTCATGCCACTCACCAGGCTAATCCATATCAAGAGAATTTGTCAGGGTACAGCTATGTATAAACAGTTTCTCCCCTAAAGCTTCCAAACCCTTATGCATTTACCTTACAAAACTTATAACTGCAAAAGAAAACAAAAATGTACCTCTGATTGTCTACTGTAAGAAATGTTAATCACTAGCATGATGTCCTGTTGTGTGGATATATGCTATATGCATGCTTGTTAATCACCAGCATGATGTCCTGGTGTATATATGCCATATGTATGTATGTTCTACTTCATTTTACTCTCATGTAATGTATTGTAATGTGGAGCTTTTCTCCCTGGGCCTCCGCTGAAAATGGACCTGTGTCCAGTCGGACTTTCCCAGTAAATAAATGTAAAATAAATAATAATGAAATAAATAAAATGGAAAAGCACTCATAACACAGCTGTTGAATTTCTTTTAAATCAGTAGCTGAATTATCAATTCCATCTTGAATCCTTAGCATGTTATTCTGACACATTCCATTTACTTTTAAACATCAAAGGCTTGTGATTTTGTCATTCATTAAGAAATTACATAATATGGTTGTGACTTACTTACACTTCTCTATTATTCAAATATTTTCTATTTCCATTTCTATTTGTTTCCATAACCAAATGTATCTTTTGTAGTAACAGCCAATACATTTGAAATATATATGTTTATTTTCAAGTGAATGTGTGAGGTTAAACAGATTACTGCGTTTTCTTATTGTTAAAATGTAGAACAAGACTTAAATACTACTAATTGTGATAACCACACTGAAGAAAAGCAATCTTTTACCACACACCAAAAGGCCAGTAAATCCACAGGAACTGTAAGGAAATTGCACGAACCAGGCTTTTTCCTTTCCTTTTTTTTTGAAAAGGTGGAGGAATTTATAACGAGCCTAGAGAAGAGCAGGTTTAATATAAGTTTTGATGGGATACAGAAAGGAACTGTGGTTAATTTTTTGGACATTACCTTGGAAGGTAGTGATAAAGAAAAGGTTAAAACTAAAGTTTATAGGAAATTTGAAAAACAAGACCATATATTATTTGGCACTATCTGCCATCCTCCCCATACTATTAAGTCGATGCCATATGGGGAGTTTATGAGGGCAAAAATAATATGTAATAATACTAAGGACAGACATATTGAAATAGAAAAGGCAATAAATATGTTCTATAAAAGTACATGATGGGGAACAAATTAAGGCAGGAATAAAGAAGATGATGATTGGTGAGAGGAATAATATTAATGAAAATAAAAAAATATTATGGTAAAAATAAGGAGAAAAAAGAACATATTTATTTTATATCTAAATATACTCCCTTCTTTGTTAAACTAGAAAGTATAGTAAAATATTACTGGGAAATCCTGAGAAAAGAAGAACAAGTAGCAAAGGACTTGAGGTTAAAATTTACATATAGGAACAGGAGACGTATAAGGGATCTACTGGTACATGGAACCTTTGAGAGACCTTTAAATGTAAATTTTCAAGCTTCATTGGGAAACGGCACGTTTCCTTGTAGAAACTGTGTGGTTTGCCAATTTATTGCGAAAACCTTTCCAGAGATTAATGACGAAAGGTTCCAGGAACAGGGTTACTTCACTTGTAATAGTGAAGGGATAGTGTATGGGCTTAGATGTCCTTGTAATAAATACTATATAGGTGAGAGTAAGAGAAAATTTTCAACCAGACTCAAAGAACATGTAAGAGATATAAGAAAAGGTAAGCTGGTTAATCCAGTAGCAGAACATTTTTTTAATCATCATAAAGGGGATCCTGAGGGATTGCAGGCAACAATATCAGAACAGTGTAAGGAAGTTTTTTTTTTTAACATTGGAAGGGTTAAAATATAAATTAAGGCAAAAAGAATCTACTTTTATTTTAAAATATAATACTTTATGCCCTAAATGTTTAAATACGGAATGTAATTGAAAAAGTTTTTTATAGTGTGTCTAAGATGTATTGATGTATAATTGAAAAATTGGGGTGTGTGTCTTTCTTTTAATATAAAAGAATTATGTGTTCTGTTGATGAAATATACTCTGAAAAGGCTGTGGAAGCCGAGGCACTACAGGATCTAGTTTGTTTTCATATTGCTGAAAAACTCTTTGTTTGTTGCTGCTTTTTAATTAAAAAAAGGAAAGGAAAAAAAAAACTGGTGTGGTTCATGCAATTTCCTTACGGTTCCTGTGGATTTACTGGCCTTTTGGTGTGTACTAAAATACTATTTGTTGAAGCACTCCTAACATTAAGGCAAGGGCAGAAACACAATACCACTATGATAACTATACAAATGACAACAAGAACTGTTATAAAGTTCACTTCTGGCACAGTGTTAAATCTGCAATAGAGCAGACTTAAAAGGAAATGCATCCAGGTTCAGCTGCAAAGGCTTTTAAATACATACAGCAAATACAGAGATGCTTCTTCATCAGCTTATAAGTACTGAACCCCTCCGTCAGTATCCTGAGTCATACTCCAGAACACTTGTACTTCTCAAACATATGCGCATCTCATATCTAGTAAGTGACACGTGGGTGAAATATAAACCAGTATGACGGGTTCTGTATGCACATGTAAGGCCATATGTCAATATTGCACATTGTTGTTAACAATGTACATAGGATAAATGTGCTTCAATGCAATTCCACTATCAATTCCATTATGTTTCACCAAGAATAAAGTTACTGAAGTTCAACACAGGTAAAGCAAATTGGTAGAAATGTCAGCAGACAAGATAAACAATAAAATGCATTTTTGCAGGGGAAAGCTGTCCCCTCTACCAACATACCCTTTACTTATATATACACTAACGTTTGCCTTACTACAGATAGAAAAGCCTACAAACTTTAAATTACTGCAACAGCAGAAATAAAAGCAAGCTGGCAGTTGATTCCATATGGAAAATAGGCATCAATAATCACATAATGAGGAATTATAACCCAAAAAGTTGACACCTCATCTACTTAAGCAATAACCAATGGCATGGTGTGGTATATTGAAGATTTACCCATGGTTGGTGTGGTTTAATCACGAGGCCAAAGCCCGAGTGACTAAATAAAGCCAACTGTGGGTAAATTTCAATATACCACAACCATGGAGTTGGTTATTGTTATTATACAATGACATTATTTAAGGAAAAAAATACTTACTTTTCTTAAATAATGTCTTTGTATAACAGCACATTACTGTTCTTCCACTGGTTGTGGTACACTGCTTCCTTGTTTTGATGTACTGAACATGCGTATGAGACTTGCGTCCCATGCATACCCAGTACATCAATGCTTTGAAATGGAAGCAACGGAGAAACAACTCTGAGCTGAGATATACAAGTATCTTGTTTTTTTGGATTATTTATACTGATTATTGTTTCTAGCAATTTATATATAGCACTTTTTATTGCCTGCTGCATAGTTTTTAGTGTATTTTATTGCTATTGACTGATCTGCACGGGTAACTGATTTGTTTGCAGTTAAAAGTATTCTGTAGAGTCTCTTTGCTCCTTTATCTATTTAAAAACTTTCATTTTGTGGCTTTCTGTAGTGTTTACTATCTGTAGGCTAATAACTTTAGTATTGTCCTAGTTCAGCGGCCTGTTTGTTTCTACAGTGATTGTTCAAACCACATGAACAGGCCATCTTGAATTAGCAAAAGCCTTTCTTTACCTTGGCTAGATTGTGTTAATTGGCTGCTGGCTAGTAGGGGCTGGTTCTTTTGTGCTTATAAAAAAAAAAAAAAAAAAGTTGTCTAAGGTTGTATTAAGCCCTAACTTTGAGAGGATTTCTGTCTATACACACTGAGCAGAGTGGAGGAGAGGCACTGACTACAACTCTGAGCTGAGATATATAAGTATCCTGTTTTTTTAGATTATTTATACCGATTATTTTTATAGCAATGTATATATAGTACTTTTTATTGCCTGCTGCACAGTTTTTTTGTATATTTTATTGCTATTAACTCATAGCCAGCCTTAGGCATAGGCCGCCTAGGGTGCCGCTCTAGCAGGAGCACTTTTCCAGTATTTATTTGGTGTAAGTAGACCAAGATGGGGGCACTGGTTAGTGTGGTGGGGGGCGCCGTGGAGACCTTTTGCCTAGGGCACCAGTTGACCTAAGGCCGCTCCTGTATTAACTAATCTGCATGGGTAACTGATTTTTTGCAGTTAAAAGCATTCCGTAGAGTCTCTTTGCTCCTTTATCTGTTTAAAAACTTTCATTTTGTGGCTTTTTGTAGTGTTTACTGTCTGTAGGCTAATAGCTGTAGTATTGGTCTCCACCCTCCCTCCCTGTTGGTGTCTTGTTGTTATACTTGGTGGCTTTGAAGTTGCCTGCCCCTACTGTAAATCTGATCTGGGACACTCCTCCCATTCTAGTGTCATTAGTTCATTCTACCTAATACAGAGAGAACACCTGAGAAGGCCTTCTGCTTCTCCTTTTTCCCTTTCAAAAAAAATTGTCTGAATCTCCTTGTGTTCTGACTGCTTCTCAAACATTTTAGAAATAAAGAGTATATTTTAGAGCATTTATTATAACTGCAATTGCCTTAACATTGCTACAACTCAAGGGCTCTAGGTTGCACTGCATCTGAATTGTTTGTGGTTTTAGGTGCTTTTCTGTGTATATAGACTTCTCTGTATATATAGACTAGCTACTTATTCTGCTGTATTACTGCCTCAAATAATTTTTCAGTTGTGCACTTGCCTTGCTTCATTTAAAAAGTTTTAAATTGCTAATTTTGTAGAGTTTTAATTGCATTTACTGTTTAGGAATACACACTCAAGTGTGTTAGACTTTTATGTGTTTATTTACTGTATTATTGCATTTCTTAGCCTGTTTCAACAAAAAAAATACTATCTTGTTTGCTCGTTTCCCACCTTTCCTAGCCAGTCCATATCCCAGGGTTTGCTTGTCTCAGGACTTTATTTTCTGTGTTCAGAGCTATCCAGATCTTGCTATGGTAGAGGGAAGTCCTACTGCTTACCAGTGGGAGTGGTGAACATTGTACTGCCTATCTAACGCTAGAGGACTTGTTTCCAGCTCTGAAATTGTAATTTTATTAGTCTTTTTGGGCTGATTTATATCCCTTTCAGCTTTCTGGTTTAAAAATGTGTGTGTTTGCACATTTTTCACATCGTGCAGCACTGCGAGGCTACAGTTAAACTATTTTAGGTGCCAGAAAGTCTGCTTTTCAAATTTTCCCTTAGAACTAGCTGGTTTCTCAGTAGTAGCACTAAAATTGGAACCCCTGTGACTAGCACTTGATCTAGAACCTGCTGGAAAGCACTAGGAAACCTGAAACTGATATAAGCACTCAACTCGCCTTGTCAATAAGGAGAAATTAATCGTTGGCACTAAGCCTATAATTGCAAAGTACCTTGCAAAGGTAAGGGAAAACAGCTCTTAAACTTTACAAAAAAAGCACCTAAACAGGCATGTCCAAGGGTCAGCTTCCAGTGATTTCTCCTGTCCACCTGGTGAATCTGGGCATACTGGAGCAATGCGGCAACTGCCTCATGTAAACAGACAATCCTCTCCTCCTACAACCCAACACTACAACCTGCGAGAGAAGCACTTACATAGCCAAACTGGAAGCAAAGCTCTTTCCGGCCAAGATTGTGCTAGACAGCCAAGAGGAGAAGGTTAACACCTGCACTACACCTCAAGCAACTCATAGCCCTTCAAAACCCACACCATCAACACCCACACATAGCAACACTAAACCCACATATGTGGAGACCCTCAACATTAACCTGCCTGAGCAACAAGGACCTCCGAAGCTGAAACACAAACAAACACCAGTCACAACCAAAGTGACACATAGCTCACAACACCAGTGTGCCACCCAACATCCCCTAAGGCAAGACAATGTACCCAGCACTTTAGTCATAGGTGACTCTATAGTCAGGCACACTGATGCCCCACTCACCAGGCTGAACAATGAGAAAATTAAAGTCAGCTGCCTGTCGGGCAGCAGGATCCGCCACATAACGCATGCACTCAAGTCACTCCACAACAAGTACAAATACGACTCTGTCATTGTCCATGCTGGAGTGAATGACTTGAGGCGTACCTACCTGGACTACATGAAAAGAGACATGGAAGAGCTTTTGGATCATGTGGCCCAGGCAGGTATGACCCTAGCTCTGAGCAGCATCCTGCCTTCACCCAGAATGATATCACAGTATGGGGCAAAATGATTGACTTCAACAATTGGCTAAGCTTCTGGTGTCATTCAAAGGGGATCCAGTATTTGCCTGCCTGGGAAGACATGATAGACAAACCACAATGCTTTGCCAGAGATGGTCTGCACCTGACACCCCTGGGATTCAGGTTACTGGCTAAAGCTCTTGCCACCCCTATAGTGCCTTTTGTAGGCAAGGTTCAAAGGATAAAACCACCACCGTAACAAATACAAGCATGCAAAATCTGAAGGTAATGCTACTCAATGCTAGAAGTCTAAACCTCAAAATGCACTCTCTCGAGGCACTCCTAAAAATGGAGAACATCAATATCTGTGCAGTAACCGAGACCTGGTTCAAGGCTCCAGAGAGCACCCCTGCAATACCAGGCTACAACTCTTACCACACTTTTCGGCCACAAAATCAAGACCGCAACACTAAATGTGGAAGAATGTCCATATTCACCAAGGATATTCACACCTCCAGGCTAGTTGCCCAACAAAATGCATCTGTAATTCTCCAGGTGCAACTAACACTAGGTAAGACTGCAATCCAAATTGTAGCTTGCTGCAGATCCCCCACCATGCCCTAAAATTCTCACTACACCTTTCTAAACATAAGATACAACCAAACACCCTAATACTGGGCGATTTCAACTACCCTGCCATTAACTGGGAAAACTACTCGGGTATTGACTCCTTTTCCCAACGGTTCTTGGAATTCATAAATTCCAACGCTCTGGATCAACTAATCCATTGTCCCACCAGGGGCTCCAATATCGTAGATCTAGTCATTACCAACATGGAAGATAGATGCTCCACACCAGTGGTCACCCCCTCATTGGTCAGGTCTGACCATAAGCAAATCACCCTTGACATCTACATCCCACCCCCACCCCCCAAGTAAGGAAACCTCCTTAAAAAACTTCTCCAAAGCCAACTTCATGCTTCTGAAGTCAGAAGTGACAAACTTCATGACACCCATGCAGACGGGATCTGAAAGTTCAACTGCAGAATCCTACACTAAGGCACTGTACGAGCACATCCATTCGTGCATGAATCGTGCCATCCCAAATCGAACCAAGATGCTCTTGTCCAAAAAATGGAAGCCAATCTGATGGTCCCCTGCTATAAACAAACTATACAACAGAAGGAAGAAACTGTTACAGAAAAGAGGAAAATCCCAGGATGCAAAAAATAAAATTGCCAAAGAATCCAAAGACAACCACAAGGCATGTTATGTCAAGAATCTAAATGGCAATGTTCAGATCTGCTCTGAGCTACAACAGAATGGCATTAAATATACTGATCCCAAGGATATTGCCAATATCCTGGCAGATCGATTTAGTGCCAACTTCACCCCCCTCTCACCCCCTAAAGGGCCCATCTCAATACCAAAAGATTGCCAAATTATGGTAATCATGGCCTCACAGGTAAAAACCGCACTCTCCAATGCTAAGAATACAGCATCCATGGGACCAGATGACATCCCAGGCTATGTACTACATAAAAAAAAAAACTGGCACCCCACCAGTGTGTCATGTGTTTAATCAGCCTCACCTCAGGCGAGCACAGCTACAGTTATCTCAATCCACAAGGGGGATCTGCCTTGGATCCCAGGAACTACACACTGGACCCTGACTTCTTCAAATCAGTCTCCAGAGCTGTGGATGAGGCCTTCAACACCAGGCTTACTGACAGAACCCAGACTGTAAAAGTAGCTGACTCCAAATCCCAGCCTCAAAAAGTGGAGTACCTCAGGGAGTGTACCTCAGGGGTTGTTTGGCATCTACTTCTCTGAAGTACAGGCCAACACTATGACTGCAAACTGGGAGCCATTATTGAATCCCCAAATTATGTGGCTATTCTACAAAAAGGCCTTACAGAAACAGATGCCTGGTGCCAGAGCCATGGGCTCAAGCTTGAAAAACATGTACCCATGAATTACCACATAGGTGGCAGGACACTAAACATAGAAAGTGTGATGACAGACTTAGGGACACAGGTGGACAGTGGTCTCACTTTCGATAACCACATCACCACAACAGTCATGAAATCCTTCTGTGTGGCACACCTCATCACTAAGGGCTTTTCATCCAGAAAAAAGGAGGTCATTGTCCCACTGTACTCATCCCTCATTAGACCCATTACAGAGTATAATGCCCCGTTTGGTATGTACCTCACAAGACATCTGCAACAGCTGGAAAGGCCACAGAAGTACCTCACTAAAAGAATCACAGGCCTAAAGCAGATGCCATATGCGGACCGTCTAAAAAAACTCCAGCTATAATCTGTGGCATATCGTCTACTAAGAGGCGATCTCTGCTTAACATACAAGGCCATGTCAAACCCTGAGCTGTTGGACATGCTCCACTTAAAGAAATCCCAATCCCTCAGAGCCACATGCTCCAAGGATCTAAACCATGTCATCACAATGAACAAAACATGCTGGAGTGATAGGTTCCTGACCCAGAGACTCCCCATACTCTGGAATAGACTGCCCATACACTTCAAGCAGAACGCCTCATTGACCCTCTTCAAAAGGAACCTTGATGATTGGATGGGAGATTGGAAATTCACCCTGGGGATCATATCAGTCGCCCTGCTAGACAGGGATCCAGAGAAGTAAATATTGTGGGAAGAAATATCAAGGGAATTGTTATGGCTAGGCTTGCATAGGCCCTAGGGCCGATAGCCTAGTACCAACCTATGAACCTAAGAAAGTCTCCATTGCTCAGTTTGTTCTGTTTTTCTTTATTTGTTAAAAAAAAGTTTCTAGCACTTTATACCAACAGAAAACGTCTGTGGTCTTGTTGTGGGATTTACAATGGGCACACTGGCGAATCAGCATTCACGTTTTGGTATATTAATGAGGGGTCATTGTATAATTTACATTTGACCAGCTGTGCGGAAGCCATTCCCATGAACATGACACTTAGTTGGGATGATTTCCATATGACAGCCTGAGCTGGATACCTCAGGAGGTTCCAATCAACCCAGGCCACTCATAACAGGAATTAGAAAAAGAAAAAGACAATACTGATGCACCAGGTCATTCTTGTCAGTTCAGCAGCATTAAAAATGAGAAGTGCGGATGGATGTAATGGACATGTGCTTGTCTTCCAATGAAATGCGAAGGAGAAGTAACAGAACAACATGTACTGTACAGCATTTCAATAACAAGTACTTTCCCATGAATATGACTTCTGTAAACTCAAAGTTCAGCATCAGCAGATATTTCAAGTATCTCTAACAGGAAAGAAAAAATGCAGGCAATGATTCGGCTAGTGTTCCATGTTGCTTTGCACATCATTTAAATAACATATTATCATTACTGACAAAGTGAAAAAAATGCAATAATCATAGCTATGAATGAGTACATAATAAATTCAGCAAACTACAGATTTTTTTTTAAATATTATTGATTTTAGTGTTGGTCTGCTTTAGAAAGAAAAGAAAAGAAAAGAAAAAAGAAAAAAAACCCTTGAGGTGATCATTTATCACAGCAAAAATATTTTCAAGTGGAGATACCTATAGACTACTTATCAAAACACACTGTAAATTCTGATTTAATTTCTTGTTTACACCTGCAAAAGTCACAGAACCATTTATTTTATTAGTATAAAAGGGAAGTTCATAGGTTGATACTAGGCTATCTGCCCTAGGGCACTTATAAGCCTAGCCAGCGTGTGTTTGGCTTTCGCCACCCTTTTAGATTAGTTGACTGTGTCTCTGTATAGTAGGTCACAGAAGGTAGCCATATTAAGGTTAGTTTACTGTACCTCTGTCTAGCAAGGACACAGAAGAGATCCCAGGGGTAAACTTACGGTCTCCCATCCACTCGTCAAGATTTCTCTTGAATATTGTCAGTGAGGGGCTCTGTCTAATATGGATTGGGATTTTGTTCCAGAGTGAGGGGAGCCTCTGGGATATGAATCTGTCCCTCCAGCATGTCTTGTTTATTTCTGTGCTGAGGTTCAAGTCCTTGGATCGTGTAGCTCTAAGGGACTTGGATTTCTTGAGGTGGAGCATGTCCATTAATTCTGGGTTGGACATGGCTTTATACGTCAGACACAGATCGCCTCTGAGTAGGCAGTACGCGACTGAGTAGAGGTGGAGTTTCTTTAGCCGAAGTGCGTAGGGCATCTGTTCGAGTCCCTTGATCCTCTTGGTGAGGTACTTTTGGGGTCTTTCCAGTTGCTGCAGGTGTCGGGTAAGGTACATCCCAAACGGGGCATTGTATTCAATTATGGGTCTGATAAGTGATGAGTAGAGGGGCACAATGACCTCTCTTGATCTAGATGTGAACCCTTTCATGACAAGGTGGGCTATATAGAAGGTCTTTCTAACTACTTTGGAAACGTGATTGTCAAAGGAGAGATTACTATCTACTTGGGTCCCCAGGTCCCTAATTACTTCTTCCGTACTTAATGGATTACCACCTATGTGGCAATTTGTGGGCTCTTTGTTTTTCCCAAAGGGGATGACAATGCACTTTTTGGCATTTAGCTTTAGGCCATGGCTCTGGCACCAGTTATCCATCTCTGTGAGACCCTTTTGGAGGATGCTTGTGTCAGCCGGAGAGTCGATTATGGCACCCAGTTTGCAGTCGTCTGCGAACTTTGTCAGCCATAGTCCACCCATGTCAGCCTGTACCTCGGAGAAATATATACCGAATAAGAGAGGTCCCAGGACTGAGCCTTGTGGGATGCCACTTGTAACTGGTTTAGAGTCTGACATGGCACCTGCAATTCTGACCATGTGGGTTCTATCCCTAAGCCAGTTTGCAACCCATCTTGTGACATAGGGGTTGATATTTAAGCTGGTGAGCTTATTTATGATGCCAGAGTGGGGTATTGTGTCGAAGGCTTTTGCAAGGTCCAGGTAGGCTGTGTGGACAACCTTCCCTTCATCTATGGCTTTGGTAACAGCTTCAAAGAAGTTGACCAGGTTCAAGAGGCAAGATCTGCCCTTAACAAAGCTGAATTGGGTAGGATCCAGTGTCTGGGGGTCCCCAATGTCCTTGTTTATGATTTCCATGATGATGCGCTCCATAGCCTTGCAGACCAGACTGGTCAGGCTTATAGGGCAATAGTTTCTGGGGTCTGTTGTGGCACCACCTATGTGGAGTGGGACCACTGTTGCTGTATGCCATTCCTTTGGTACATATCCTGTAGTAAAGCTGAGACTGAACAGTGTCTTTAAGTGAGGGTTTAGTTCTTCTTGGAGCTCATGTAAAACACAGCCTGGGACACCGTCTGGTCCCATTGATGCTGTGTTTTTTGCTTTGGAGAGGGCAGCTTTCACCTGTGCATCTGTGATCACAGGGAGGCTACATTCTGTTGGGATAGACATTTGCTCTTTTGGAGGGGGGGGGGTTTGCACTGAACCTTTCTGCCAGGATGCTGGCAATGTCTGTAGGTTCAGTATATTTTTTGTCATTTTGCACTAACTCAGAACATATCTGGGAGTTGCCTCCCAGGTTCCTGACATAACTAAAGAAGGCCTTGTGATTATCCTTAGTGTCTTGTGCAATTTTTCTTTCGAAGTTTGCCTTAGATGATTTTATGAGGGATCGTAGTTTCTTGCTAGTACTGATCGAGACGCCTTCCCTTTTTGGGATTTTGCTCTATCATGTGGTAGCTTCCTCCTTCTGTTATATAGCTTATTTATGGCCGGGGTCCACCAGACAGGTCTCCTGCCTTTGGAGGAATGAGTCTTGATTTTATTTGGGATAGCATGCTCCATGCATTCCTGTAGGTGCCCATAGAATGCTTTTGTAAAGGATTCTGCATTTTGGGCTGTAGTTTCCACTGGCCCAGGGCCTTTGAAAGATTCCACCTCAGTTTTGAGAAGTGTGAAGTTTGCTTTTGAGAAGTTCTTCACCGTGGTTTCCTTGGCTGGAGGTGGGGACAGGATATGGATGTCCAGTGAGATTAATTTATGGTCTGATCTTACCAATGAGGGGTATACCGCTGGTGTGGAATATAGAGACCCCATGTTGGTGATGACCAGGTCCAATATGTTCTCCCCTCTTGTGGGAGTGGTGACCAGTTGTTCCATAGGATTTGAGTTTATAAATTCTAGGAACCATTGGGTGAGGGTGTTTAGGGTTGAGTAGTTTTCCCAATCACTGTTTGGGTAGTTGAAGTCACCCAATATAATGGTGTTTGGAGAGACCTTCATATTTTCTAGTGTTCTCAGGAAAGCTGAGTGGGGTTCCTCTGTTAGGGAGGGTGGTCTGTAGCAGGCTACAAACTGAAAGGCAGTTTTGCCCACTGTTTGTTGCACATGGATGGTCTCCGATGCTTCGTGCAGTGCCACTAACCTGGAGGTGTGGGTATCTTTGATGTATATGGATACTCCCCCTCCTTTTGTGGTTCGGTCTGAGTTTTGTGGCCGAAAAGCATGGTATGAAGTATAACCTGGTAGTGCTGGGGTGCTTTCGGGAGCCTTGAACCAGGTTTTTGTTACTGCACAGATATCGATATTCTCCATACTGAGGAGATTCTCAAGTGCGTGCATCTTGAGGTTTAGACTTGTGGTGTTGAGCAGCATTACCCTTAGTTTTTTCTTTGTGTTGTCTATGGAGGTGGGTTTGTCTTTTGAGCCTTGCCTAAAAAAGGCACTATGGGGGAGGCAAGAGCCTTAGCCAGTATTCGAAAACCCAGGGGTGACAGGTGCAAGCCATCCCTTGCGAAGCAACGTGGCTTGTTGAGCATGTCATCCCAGGCTGACAGACACTGGATCCCTTTTGAATGACACCAATACTTTAGCCAATTGTTAAAATTGATCATTTTGTCTTTATACTGTGGCATCATTCTTGGTGAGGGCAAGATGCTACTCAAGGTCAGGGTCATACCAGCCTGGGCTACATGATCACAGAGCTCCTCTATGTCTCTTTTCATGTAGTCCAGGGAGGTACATCTCAGGTCATTCACACCAGCATGGACAATGACGGAGTCGTATTTGTACTTGCTTTGGAGTGATCTGAGTGCATGTGTTATGTGGCGGATCCTGGCACCATACAGGCAGCTTACAGTGACCTTCTCCTTATTCAGTCTGGTGAGTGGGATGTCAGTGTGTCTGACAATAGAGTTGCCCATTACAAGTGTGTTCAGTGTGTTGTTTAGCCTTAAGGGCTGTGACTGTGTGGCACACTGACTTTGTGAGTTATGTGTTACGTGGGTATTGTTGCATGGTGGGGGTTGCTTGGATGTCTGCTTTGGAGGTCTATGCTGCTTAGGCAGATTTTTGTTTAGAGCCCCCGAGTATGTTTTTGTGTGTTTATGTGTTTGGTTTGATGACGCAATGGCTCTATGTGAGACTGGATTTGTGGTGTGTGTGGTTACCTTTTCCTCCTGACCGGCTGTGCTGGTACTGGATTGAGAGAGCTCAGCCTCCAGTTTGGCTATATAGTTGCATCTCTTACATATGTTTGAGCTTGTTGGGAGGAGGAGAGGGTGGTCTGTGTACATAAGGCAGTTGTAACATTGCCTCAAGATTCCCAGATTCAGCAGCTGGACTGGGGAGTAGACCCGAAACTGGCCTTTGGACATGCCTGAAAAGTATAGGAAACTACTTCTTGACTGATGAGAAAGGACCAATAGGGAGCAAGTACTTAAAGGAGTATATGAGGGTGTAGTGCTTAAGTTTATTAGTGTTTACCTGTAAGATTACTCATATGAGCAAGTGCCGGGCTTATAGAAAGAGAACAGAGTGCTTATTTTGAGATTTAGAGCAGTTCCAAGGGAAAAAGTGAAGAGCAGACTTTATGGAGCCAGAAATAGTTTAAACTTGTTTAAGCGGCACTGCCCGATGCTGCGCTATGCGCAAAATCGTGCAAAGGTGCGCTAAAGCAGGTTTTAAAGCAGGGGCCTTGAAAGAGCTAGGAAATAGCCCAAAATGGCCAATAAACCACTAGTTACTGGGCTGAGACCACTCCTCCAGGAACAGATAGGCTGCTCAAAGCTCCCCACTCTCACTGATGAACAGAGAAGCTTCCTCCTATCCAAGTAAGGATCCAAGACAGGAACTTTTACTGAAGTCCGGAATACAGCAAAACCTGAATTCAGGACTATTCTAGCACAGTAAAGGCTGGAAACAAAGATATATTTTTTTTTTTTTTTCTTTTTTTAGAACAGTATCAGAGGCAGAAAAACACAGTAAATGCTTTGCACAGGCTAGCGCACTTGAGTGGGCAGCCTTAACAGTTAAATCAAACAACAAACAATGACTAAAAAGTGCAGGTAAGCAGTAAAAGCAATAACAAGCTTTTTTAGGTATTAAAACAGTCACAAACTCACTTTTAGGCGAGAAAAATGCAGTTGCTAATATAAAGGTAGCAAAGAAATACTTAATCAGGTAGCAGTCACTCTTTTTCATCTCTCTGCTGCTAGCACCGCTCTGCAGGACCTCGAGGAGCTTGGCTGAGTTGGAACAAGTGCAAAAACCGCGCCAAAGCGGGTTTTAAAGCAGGTAACTTGAAAGAGCTAGGAAATAGCACAAAACGGCCAATAAACAACTAGTTACTGGGCTGAGACCACTCCTCCAGGGACAGATAGGCTGCTCAAAGCTCCCCACTCTTACTGGTGAACAGAGAAGCTTCTCCTATCCAAGTAAGGATATGGGCAACACAGGAACTTTTACTGAAGTCTGGAATACAGCAAAACCTGAATTCAGGACTATTCTAGCACAATAAAGGTGGGAAACAAAGATATATATTTTTTTTTTTTCATTTTTTTAGGACAGTATCAGAGGCAGAAAAACACAGTAAATGCTTTGCACAGGCTAGCGCACTAGTGTTGGATCACACACACACACACACACACACACACACACACACACACACACACACACACACACACACACACACACACACAGCATTTTAGTCTTACTTTAGATTTTGAAGATAGTGGCACTAAAATATCACAAATGGACAGGACCAGTGTAACACATTAAGTCATTATAAAGTAATTATAAGGCATGTTTAAAAGTGCTCATAAAGTCTCTCTAATGATGCTCTCTGTATTTATACATTTCACTTCCTTTTTTCAGGATTCAAGCAATTTAAAGAAATGTGTTTGTTAATATGCAAGTCTGCTTTCACTAAAGTATAAATTCACCTAAATAGTATGTTTCCCATAAACACAACTATTCCTAGCAACAGTAGAAGCTTATGGATTCTGACAACAGAAGAACAAAGGTCAATGAAAATGGCTTTTGGACAGTCAGTCTCCATGGGTGGGGGGGGGGGGGGGCAAAGCACTCATCTCCCAGAAGTAAGAACAAAATGCATGTCACTTTGAACATTTTATCCTGAAGTCAATGAGACATAATTCTGATACTCCCAAGTAGTTTGTCCTCACCAGTAAAAAGGAGGCAAGAAAACTACCCATAATGGGGACGTCTGGGAAGAAACTAATAAATAAGCAAAGAAAAGAAGGATGCAACAAGTACAAAGTCAAAGCCTAACACTCCATGAAATGGTGGAAACTTAGATGGTGTATATTAAACTTTTCAAGAAGTAGCTAAAATAATAAAATAAAACTCTGCACTTCACAGTTCAAACAGTGCCAACAAATACCAAGTGGTATACTTCCAACAAGCCTAACCATTTGTTTACATAACATGGAATATACTTATAACAGCTCCGTAAGTAAATGGCAAAACATCCATTCACGCTTATATGTATCACAATCTTCCACACTACAATCTCTTTACATCAGTCTATGAGATACTACATTTTCCCTCGAGAACAATGTATCAGATCCCCCCATGCAGCATTAGAAGCTTGGCATCTTTAATACTAAAGCCAGTATAGTTTCTAAACACAACAGAACAGATACTACAAATTGTGACCTGTTGCAAATGCTTTTGCAATGTTGCACAGCTTTAAGCGTCATACACTGGAAAATTCTTACCCACTAAATAGCAGCCCAAGCACACCTTTCAATTGTCTGGATTTTTGCAGAATGTCCAGATATTTATCACATATTTTTGATGTTCCTCATAAAATGTGTGGTTTTCTGGCAAATCACTGAGAACCACAGTCACTAAATAATGACATACACTTAAGTTTCAAACATCATATCCTTCAGAAAATGTACACTAGCACAAATTCTGTTATCGCAATTTTCTAAGTTTCTAAGAGCAATACTTAAAATTTGTCCTTATTTCTGGGCCTTTGTCCCCTATTATTTTAGGTTTAGTCCAGATTTCTTGTGCTAAGAAGTGGAGAGGTATGTGCCTAAGAAAGCAGCAACAGTTTTGTTTCAACTGGACTTAATTCAGGTTCTGACAGTTATAGCCTAAGTAACTAGTATACAGGGGAAGGATTCAGTGCTGCTGTTTCTACTGAAAATCCTCAGCTGTCTGTGGTTTAGTTTTTAACAATGGCTCCCATGTGACTGTCTTATTTATTTGACTTCTTTGGTGGCCAGGTTAGTGGCACTAGACCTTTAAAGGGGAAAATCATGGTGATATTTATAGTACTAGTGGAAATTTGGCTGGGGCGTACAGGAACTTACCCTATTCTTTTTAATATGCTTCATGGGACCTTTTGCATCCACTTGAGGTACCACCAACTCAAGCAGATGAGGCCTTGGTTTAATGTCTCATCCAAAGGAGGACAGAGTTAGGAGTGCAGCACGCCTCATTCTGCACTGCAGTGACAGTAAGCCATCTACTTGGAGTAGGAATAGAATCTGCAGCCTTCTGCATCAAAGGTGAGTGTGACACCTCTTGCAGCGCTGAGGCACAGAACAGGACAATACCACAATATTAGTTTTAGCATTAACTGATGCTTCTTTGTTTTTATTTACTGCTATTATACCAAGGATACTTGCACCCATTTTCTGCTTGTGATTATTAAACCATTTAGCATATATTCCTTGGCAAGCACACTGTGCAACAGCTGAGTATAACCATTACAAAAGTATGCGTCTCCTATATTCTCTCACTCTGTACCACCATCACCTTCACTTCTGTCCTTGTCTGCAACCTTAGGTAAGATGTCTGGCAGTTCAAGACGCCTCCTACTTCACTGACCTGGCATTTTCCATACTTTAAATTAGTGCTATGACACTGTTCAACTTGCCGTTTGTGTCATCTACCATTCCATTCACATCTGCCTCCAGATTCCAACATCTCAGCAACAGTACTAACTTCAGGGCTTAAATCATACATATTAATTCTTACCCATCCAACTCAGACTGCTTTTTTGACAATTAAATCCGAAATGCATAACATTTGTACTTTACGTAATCAAAAATGAGTTTCTATTTTGCAGTCTATTCCTGTCTCCACCACCTTTTTTTAATACTAATTATGGAAAGCTTCTGGACTCAGCTGCATGACCACACATGGTTACAATTTCAGATCACTATAATCTAGGTAGGTTAAGATTAAAACTTTTTAGTCCTGTAGTGCAGGGTTTGATTCCATACACCATAATTTGCCTACCACTGCGCGACTATGAGCAAGTCACTTAACCAGATAGTGCTCCCAGGCTGATTCTGATAAAGGACTGTGTGGGATCAATGCTCTTGCAATATGTAATTAAAAATACAAATAAAGAACAGGTATTACATTTTTCTAAAACAATACAGTCTTATGCATTTTAAGTGTTTAATATTTTATTAGAAAAAACTCGGCTGTTTCTTTTTCTGTGTACATTAAGCTATAGTGTGAAACTAACTGATGTCTTTTAATAACTTTATATTCCTTAAAATGGAAAAAAGTGATACTGACATTAGAGGCTACTACATGCTTCTGGAGCCAAAAATTGCTTTAACAGCCACAAACCTTATTTTTTCTGTCATTACTAATGTAAATCCCATCTGTGGAATCAGTTTTATAAAGGACATGTTTTTATTATGTGGCACTTGATATGAAGATTGCTCTTTCTATGAGCAATCAACCAAGTTAATGCAATCTAATACAATTGATGTTTATTAACTGCAATTCTTCTGTCTTCATGTTTACTGATTTGTTTGTGCTACAGTGCTTTTAATCATTTTTGTTGATTAGTCTGTTGGGATTTCCTACCTTTATTTATAGACTATATCAGGAACATTATGTACAGATTAGTTGCATTAATTATAATGTGATTGATAAGAGCATAGCTTGGCTTTAGTGCACTATCAATACAGCTGTCATATCTGAATCAATGCTTTGTATATGTCTGTGTATGATGTTTCTAAATCTATCTCCTTTGTTGGATGCTGTATAGCGTAAATGTGGCTTGCATGCTGAAAGACATAATGGAGCTAGGGATGGGAAATTTTATTATTAGTTTTTAATATTAATTATGCTAATGTATTGGCATGTATAGGTCTCATTGCAGTTCAGTTGTTAAATAAGAAATTATATTCCAAAACTGCTTTCTTTTACCTGCATAACTAAGTAATCACAACAAATAATGAATAACAATGAACACTACATGATAACAATGGAGATATGACAGCTGAAATATATATTTTATTTAGCCTTTTTCTTTCCCAGCATCCTCTTCTGCAATATATATTTATTTTATTTTTATTTATTTATTTATTTGACAGAAAGTTCAACTGGGTAGGAGTCCGTTTTCAGAGAAGTCTGGGGAGAAAGCTCTGAAAGTATTACAAAACATCTTAACAACAATAATTTTATAACCTTTAAAAATAAAACAACAAACATCTACAGTTTAAATAATTACAACAAATTAAACATAATATGAAAACATTGGTTAAGAATATATATGAGATATATGAGGATGATTTAATATTTACAGAAATTTTAGCCAGTTTGTAGACAAATTAAAAGTAACTTAGTATAATATAAACAGGAACTGCAATATAAAGTGAGAAAAAAGCAGGTTTATGGTATATTTGGAGAGAAAGCCAGGGAAAAGAAATTGTTAGAAGTAAGGAAGTGAGTGAAGAAGGGAGAGAAAGGAGGTGTAAGATATGAATAGGTACTTGTTCACATTTAGGGATGTAGTTTATCCTTGTGTTGAGAAAGAACAGAGTCAGCTTTTAGCTATGAAGTCTTTCAGAATGGTTTTGAAATATGGTAGGGAGGGTATTGATGTGATGGATACAAGTAAGAAGTTCCAAGCCTTAGCAATGAGGTACAAGAACAGACAACACCCAGTAGATCTGATAGGTTTGCAGATAGGAGTTTTTGGTCAATGTATCGATGTCTGACTGAGAACATAGTTGTACAGAATGTTATTTAGTGCTGGCCAAGCAGATGGATGTTGGATAATTTTATAGATGCTAAGAAGCTGTGTATGTTTTAGTTGATGGAGTAGTTCTAACTAAGCAATTTAGTATTTTTAGTGCAATACAGTGATGGGTTCTGAAAGGGGTATTTGCTGCAAATTTAGCAGTTTTATTATAGCATTGCTCAAGTTTTGATTTTTGTGATGCCTGGAGGTTAGTAAGGATAGGAGTGTCATAAAGCAGTGTATGGAGGGGATAAGTAGTGGCAAGTATAGTTTTAGTTGCGTTGTTGAGAACGTTTTTGGCTCTGTAAAGCATCCTCAGTTTTCAACAAGTTTTTCTTATGCGATTTTGTATGTGTAGGTCAAATTTAAGATCTTTCACTATAATCCCTAATAATTTGCTTTTAAAAGTGACTTAAATGGCTGTATTATCAAGAGAGAGGACTTGAAATTTTGATTTTTTTCATGAAGGAGAGATTTGGGGGAAAGTAGTAGCTTATTTACTTAGTTATTTTAGGGTTAAGTATGAGTTAAATATAAATGCACCTCATTATAAACTGTACTAATATGAGGGACCCTCTGAAATTACAAATTTTTCACCAAAACTCTTTAGTATACCCAACGTTAATAACTAACATATATAGGGAATACATCATTATTGTTGATGGACATTCACCTATGGATTACAGTTTAAAATGGATTCCCTAAACTCTGAAGAATAACAGACCTCTCTGCCACAATTATATATGCAATCATTATTCACAGCTGTTTAGTAACCTCTTTTGTTGCATACTTAGCATAATAACATACTAATAAATGTTTCTAGGAATTGTATCTTAACATGAATTTGAGGTATTCCATTAACAATCACTTGAAAAGTTAATTCAAACAATAAGTCAAAATATGTGTAGTTATTTAGTTACTTGACAAACAGAACACAGCTGGAATACTGAAGAGCTATAAAAATCTATGAATATAATGCTAACAATACTGTTTGTGAACCTGCAGAACAAAGTAAGGGTTACATCTTATCACAAAGCCGATATTCAGCCTAATTAATCATATGCCCTTTAATTCAGAGGGCATTTTTTTTTACATTTTCTTTTTCTGACCATCTATGAAAATAAGAAAGGAATGTCAACAAGTCAGTGAAAACTACCTGTTTATTATATTTTATATAACTGATTTTTAAAAAAGCATTTTACCACGCAGCCTCTGATTGAAATTATATAAATGATTGTGTTCTGTTCTCTTTGTATTGCAACACTGATGAAAATGCAGCAGATAGAACATTTTATACAGAATTAGAATAATAAACTGATAGTGATATACGTGATGTTCCTTATTCTTAGAAGCTGTAACAATCCACAATGCATAATCGGACAATATCCAAGAAAATTGTTTTATTTGTACATCAAACACATAAACGGATCAAGCGCTTTCATCCACATAACGTGGACTTCATCAGAATCAATTAACTAATAAATTCCACTGTATTTAAACACAATATTCTTGCTATAAAATAATACATTTAAATGTATATAGGAAGAATTAGTATTGAATTTTTTATGAATCTTTCATAACATTTTATTAAATACATACAAATATATAATTCCTTATATATACTTTTAAGTATACTTTTTACATTTGGTCAGTACTAAAAGGGAAGTTAGTTGATGTATGCAATGTGTTACGTTAGCAGATCTAGTTAGTATTATTTTATAGCAAGAATATTTATTTAATTAATTAATTATTTTACTTATAAACAACTCCCCTATCATCACATTATAGTAAGTCCTGCCTCCTTCTTCTTTTCTACTATCTATTATATTTATTGATTATTTTACTTTATGTATTATAGCAAGTGTTGATCTCTTTAAGAATGTAGTATGAATTGGCACCAAATTGTGTTTAAATACAGTGGAATTTATTGGTTAATTGATTCTGATGAAGTCCACGTTATGTGGATGAAAGCGCTTGATCCGTTTATGTGTGTTTGATGTACAAATAAAAGAATTTTCTTGGATATTGTCCGATGTGCGTTGTGGATTGTTACAGCTTCTAAGAATAAGGAAGGACGTATTATTGCTGCCTGTGACTGGATACTTTTGCATTTGTTTTTCTAGTCGTTGAGCCTTATTAGGAATATATGTGATGTTATCTAATGTCCAAATGGTGAGTTTTACTGTTTTATTTTTCCAGGAAAATTTTAAATAATGACCATACCTGCAAAGACCCTTAAACTGTGCCTAGCTTTACTTTTTTTGAGGGGGGATATAAATTGCTTGTGTCTTTAATTTTATGTTTTTTTATAGTTTCATAGTAAGTACTAGGCTAGCTGTCCTTGTGGGCCATTTTAAACCTAACCAATTTTCCTTTTTGTACTCAAAATAACCTGTCCCATCTGTCTTTACCCATCCCATAGCGGATAGTTATGCATTACCCCTAATGAGAGTAACTAGGATCATACTACATATAATGTGAGGTGACCATTGCATGGGATAAAGCATTTAGGAGCTGCTCTGCCTATCAGTAGTACGGGGGCATTCCTGGAATAAATTTTCTGTTTCCCATCCATGCATCTAAGTTGCACTTGAATACAGACATGGATAAACTTTGTTTTATGTGGCTGGGAAGTCTGTTCCAGTGCAGTGATATCCTCAACTAGATATACCTTTCCCTCCCAACTGTTGTGTTGATGTTGCAGAAGAACCCTAGACAGAATACTTCTAATCCCATTTGACTTGCTGATATGCAGCAAATCCATCAGTAATGGGTCAGAATATCCCTGTATGCCGATACAGGTCACCTCTTAGCAGTCTGCAGGAAACTCAGTATAGTGACAGGGCTTTGAGTCAGTCCATGTAAGACATGTTGTTTAAGCCTTGTAAAGTAAGGCATCTCTGTGGGCATTTCATGTGTTGCATGTGTCCAGACACATGCATGCAAAATGGGGTATTATATTCACTGAATGACCTAATGAGGGATGAGTAAAGGGGGGACTGCGATATCTCTATACCTAGACACAATCTGTTTATAAGCTGTGTAATGTAGAAGTACTTTCTAACAACAATGGACATATGTTGGTCAAAAGTTACGTTGCTGTCCTCAGACGTTCCCAAATTCTGAACAAATGGGTCAGGTCTTAGGGGGTGCATTGTCAATGTGGTGGTTCCCTGGGGTAGATGACTTCCGAAAGGACACAATAATGCATTTTTTGGCAATTAGTTTCAATCCATAATTTTGGCAGTAGTTATTTATTTTGGACAAGAACACATACTTTATTACTTAAAATCCACAATACTCCATAAGAGTTTTCATTTAAACTGTGTTAAACTTCCTCAGACAATCTTTAAACAATAGCGCTTACGGAGTACTGAGGATTTTAAGTAATAAAGTGTGTGTTCTAAGCACTTTGGAATTATTCATTCAGTCTACTGGGTCCTGGTTCATTCATTTTTTGTGCTTCCTGCAGGATGGCCAAGTCATCTGGGATAAAAATGATTGCTCCTAGCTTGCAGTCATTCTGCAAACTTAGTTAACCAGAGCCAGTTTGTATTGGATTTTACTTCAGCAAAGTTGATGCCAATCATGAGAGGTCCCAGCACAGAACTCTAGGAGGAACTCCACTGGTAACTGGGTCTCTCTGTGGAGGTACCTTCCCTGGTTTTGATTATCTGCATCCTATATGTGAGCCAGTTGGCAGTCCAGCAGGTGACATAGGGGTTTATTCCCAGTTTGTTTAGCTTTTCCACTACGCCTTAGTGGGGAACTGTGCCAACACTTTTGGCTAGGTCGAGGTATGCAGTGTGTACCCATTTTGACTTCATCCATTGCTTTGGTGACCTTTTCAAAAAAATCCACCAGGTTGTGTAAGAATGACCTGCCCTTCACCAATCCAAACTGAAGCAGGTCCAGTGTTTGGCAGCTCCAAATGTCCTAAATGATTAACTACATGATAAACATTTCCATGGCTTTGCATGAGGCTGAATAGATGTATGGGTCTGTAATTGCCTGGGTTTGTGGAAGGTCCTCCCCTTATGCAAGGGAATGACTGTAGCTGTTCTCCATTCATTACATACAAAACCTGTATGGAGGCTGAAATTTAACAGTGTTGCTAGAAGTGTGGCTAAGTTGTGCTTCATGTGATTTAAGATGCCTCCAGGGAGATTGTCAGGACCCACCAATGCAGTATTTTTCATGTTTGATAGCTGCAGGCTAGCCAGTTTTAGGCACATCTTAAGGGGCAGACAGAAGACAGAAAGTGGTAACAGAGCTAAATTTATCAGCCATTAAGTTCACTGTAGGTAACATAGTTCACAATCAGCTCAATGCAATTCAGCACTTTGCTTTTGAGATTACAAACATAAATTAACAATGCTTCATCTTTGGCTTGGTGAGCTATTTCAGCCTCAAACTTGGCTTTGGTGGATTTTATTAAGCTCCTGAGTTGTTTGTTTATTTCAATAGCAAAGGTTCTAACATTCTTTTCCTTTTATTATAAAGCTTGATGATATTATAGTTCCACCATGTAGGATTATTTCTGGAGTTTACCCTGCACTTTTCCCTATAGGGGACAGCAACATCTGTGCAGCTGCTTACATGCTGGTATAATGTGGTAGTGTAGGTTTCTGTGTATTCAGATGAGTTAGCATGGTTTGGAGGGGATATGCAGCTTGCCAATGTAGCACTTAGGAGTACATAGCTTGTCTTAAAGAAATTTCTAAAGGTGCATTGGGTAGAAGGGATCTCTGATTTCAGTTTTATTTCTAAGGAGACTGTTTTATGGTCAGACCTAACAAGTGATAGGCCAGAGATGGTGCAAGATGCTCCCATATTACTAAGAACAATATCCACGACATTATGCCCTTTGTGGGTACTCTCTGAATAATTGTTCCAGGACCTCTGTATTGACAAAGTGCAGGCATCTCTGTGCTTGTGCACTAGTGATGGTGTAGGTTTCCCATTCTATAGACGGATAGTTTAGATCACCTAGAAAAGTGGTATTGGGTTTAATACTGATTCCAAATTCTGTAGATGGGTATTATGGCTTTTGTGTCATACAGGGAATTCTGTATCTAACTATAATATGGTATGAGACCTTTCTGAGGGTTATTTGGAAATGAACAGGCTCTAGTGCATTATTTCTAGCCTTGATGCAAGTCTCTGTTTGTTGTTCCATCCAGAAAAGTGAACAGCTGACTGAATCGACAAAAACTGCACTAGTAACCAAAAAATAGCCAGGCAGCAACAGCAGTAGTCCAATGAAGGTCTATCCCTCAGCAGTGTACTAGGATAACCAGAAACACACAGCTCCCAACAATACAAATTGAATAAAACGTTATTGTATTGAAGTGCTTTTCTATTTCACATCGTGAAACGAAAAGCGCTTCAAAACAAATAAAGTTTTATTCATTTTGTATTGTTGGGAGCTGTGTGATTCCTGTTATCCTGGTATACTGCTGAGGGACAGACCTTCATTGAACTACTGTTGTTGCTGCTTGGCCCTTCTGGATAGAAATTGAGACACCTCCACCTTTTTCCTTTCCTGTGCAACAGTAGTCTAAACATGTGGAAGGTGTTAAAGCCCTGCACAACCAGAGTGCTCTCCACTATTCTAAACCATATCTCAGTCGCTACAAAGACATCAATGTCCTCCTGGGTGAGAATAGGTTCATAGGTTCATAGGTTTATACTAGGCTATCTGCCCTAAGGCATTTATAAGCCTAGCCCAATGTTTCTGGCTTAACCCCCTTAAACCTTAAAAAAAAAAAACTGCTGTGCCATTGTTTTGCCTCTGTCCAGCAGTGACACAGAGAGTGATTGTAAACCTACGATCTCCCATCCAGTGCTCTGCCTCACATTTTATTCCACAGCATAGGGTTCTGGGTGACAAATCTATCCCTCCAGCATGTCCTATTTATATCCGGGAGCATGTCCATTAATTCCGGACTGAATAGAGCTGGAGTTTCTTCAGTCTGGCAGCATATGACAGATTTTGGAGTCGGTGAGATGGGGTTACCTTGTTTTTCCCGAAGGGTATGACTATACATTTTTGGCATTTAACTTCAGGCACTGAACCTGTCTGCAAGAGTCTTGGTTTTATTAGGGATTGCCTGATCCATGCAGTCAGTCTTGAGTACTGTGAAGTTTGCTTTAGAAGTTCTTCACTGTGGTCTTTTTGTTTGATGTGGATTTCCAGTGAGATAAGTTTGTGATCTGATCTCACCCAATGAGGGATATACTTCCATGTCCCCATGTTAACCATGATGAGATCTAGTATATTTTCTCCTCTTGTGGGAGCGGTGACTAGTTGTTCCATGGCATTTGAATTTATGAACTCCAGGAACCTTTGGGCTAGAAAGTTGGGGCTTGAGTAATGTTCCCAGTCTATATTAGTTGAAGTCACCCAATATAATGGTGTTTGGATACATTGAAGGCTGTGTGGGGTTCCTGAGTTTGAGAGGGTGGCCTGTAACAAATTGTAGAGCAGTTTTGCCTATGGTTAATTGCACCTGGATGGTTTCGATGCGTGGGTATAAGAATGGCTTATAGGGAGTGGGTTTCTTGTTTAGGTTCCTAGCACTGATCAGTAGCACCTTCATATTTTCCTTACTTGTTTCATTATTTTGATAGGTTTATCAGATTGGCACTGAATAAAAAGGCACTATGGGGTGGACAATATCTTTGCCGATAATCAAAACCCTAGAAGGGATAGATGCAGCCCATCCCTGGCAAAGCAACATGGTCTGTCAATCATATCCTCCCAGGCTGACAAATACTGGAGTGTCACTGAATGACACCAAAAATGAAGGAATTATTGAAGTCAATTATTTTTTGAGCATATTGTGGCATCATCCTTGGAGAAGGTAGAATGTTGCTCAGTGTTAGGCTCATACCTGCCTTGGGCACATAGTCCGAGAGTTTCATCATGTCTCTCTTCATATAGTCCCGGGAGGTACATCTTAAGTCATTGACACTGACAAACTATGACAGCGTCATACGGATACTTGTTGTTTAAGGACTTGAGTTCAGGTGTGGTCTGACAGATCCTGGCACAAGCAACTAGCTTCCATGCTTTCCTTGTTCAGCCTAGTAAGAGGCACATCTGTATGTCTTACAATGGAGTCATCTATAACAAGAATGTTTGGTCGTGTCGATGCCTGCCTTATGGCCTCAGCATCTATGACTATGGACTCCTTGTCCTATGTGAGGAAGTAGTCTTAATTTGTCGAGTGTGCTTTGTGCCTGTGTTTTGGAAAGTTAATCTTTAAAACCTTGGTATATGACAGATTATGTGATAGCCTTAGAGAGGTGTGATGTGTGGTGTTCTGCTGACAATTTTGGTGTCTGAGTTTAGTGTGTGCAGGATTATTGCCTCTATATATATATATATATATATATATATATACATATACACACATCTCACACATTGTTATGCTGTTTAAATAATAGCTGATCATCAGACAGCATGAGACAATTCTTGCACTGTCTGAAGATACCCATCTTAATCGGCCTGGTTAGAGATGTTGTGGGGAACTGCTTACACATGACACCAACAGGAATGACTCTGGGACTGGGATAACTATAACTGCTTGCAGTTCAGTTTTAGAATAATGTTTGGGTGGACTTGCTACCAAGTATTTAAAGTTTAATACTAAACAACTAGCCCAGAATCCTTCTTCTGCCACCAGCAAGAACCACTAAACTAATTATAGTTTAAAAAAAAAAAACTCTCTAATTTGATACTAAATCAATACAAGCAGTATGAGTACACTGAATATTAAGCAATTTATAAAAGGTCTTTTAGCCTGTGTGACATCCCCACTCTAGGCCAGTAATCAAGAAGCCTGAATCCTCACCACTGACACTGGAGGGATGTTCCCTTCGAATACAAATAGATACACTCAGTATTTCCAGATACCGATCTCTGCATCAAGCACAATTTTCCTTAAGAGCACAAAGGGCGCACACTCAGCCCGGGGTCTGGGTTAAGAGCACAAAGGGCACACACTCAGCCCGGGGTCTGGGTTAAGAGCACAAAGGGCGCACACTCAGCCCGGGGTCTGGGTTAAGAGCACAAAGGGCGCACACTCAGCCCGGGGTCTGGGTTAAGAGCACAAAGGGCACACACTCAGCCCGGGGTCTGGGTTAAGAGGACAAAGGGCACACACTCAGCCCAGGGTCTGGGTTAAGAGCACAAAGGGCGCACACTCAGCCCGGGGTCTGGGTTAAGAGCACAAAGGGCACACACTCAGCCCGGGGTCTGGGTTAAGAGCACAAAGGGCGCACACTCAGCCCGGGGTCTGGGTTAAGAGCACAAAGGGCACACACTCAGCCCGGGGTCTGGGTTAAGAGCACAAAGGGCACACACTCAGCCCGGGTCTGGGTTAAGAGCACAAAGGGCACACACTCAGCCCGGGGTCTGGGTTAAGAGCACAAAGGGCACACACTCAGCCCGGGGTCTGGGTTAAGAGCACAAAGGGCACACACTCAGCCCGGGGTCTGGGTTTCTCTCTCTGTCTCTCGCCAAGTCCCCAATATGGCTTATGACTGGCACAGTTGCAGAGTTAAGTCCTGAACCAAATGTCCAAGCCAAGTCCTCCACCACTCTCTCTGTGAAATCAGTGCTTCATGTCTCTGCTCCAAGTAGCAGAGACATACACTCTAAGATGTAATTTTCACCGAGAGACACACACACACACACACACACACACACACACACACACACACACACACACCTGGCAAAGGCTGGCACAGATTGCTGGCTCTACCAACTTTGCCCAGACTATAAGGTAGATTCACTGTCACCAGTCAGTTACTATAAGGCTCTTAAAAGGGTATCCAATTATACTGAGTGAAATGAATAAATACAAATGGTAATGTTGACCAAGCAGCAATAACTTTCAGGAGTGGCCAGAGTTATCACCAAATAAATATATGCAAATACTCTCAAACATTAAATATCTTCTAAAAGGATCAGCCACAATGAAAGTTTAAATATATTTAATAGTAAATAACAAAAGAACAGAAAATACAAACTATGTATTTACAATAAACAGAGTTTCAACCCCAGGAAATATTAAAACAACACAGATGAAGAGATTCACACAGATACAGAAAAAACAGTACTTGACTAATCTCACTATATTTTCCTGACTAATCTAAAGAATACTATTCTCAGGTTCACTTACTAGAGCAAGGCAATATGAAGTAGGTGAGGGATCCTTCTATGTCAGGTTCCAAGAAACAGACTGCTCAAGTCTGACAGAGACTTCTCAATATAATATCCAATTATTATTTCTGGGATAGCTTACAGAATGACATAACATCTGGTCATCCGTTTCCCACACTATCACCAACACTAGAAGCTGTCAGGTTTTAGCACCTATCTGTTACCATACACACAGATAGACATTTGCTCAGATCTGCTGCAGCTCCTGGGAGTCGTAAACAATTTCAAGCCTCTACCCTTTCAGAGTAGCAATTAGCTTCCTGCTAGAGACAACAAAGAAGGCTTGCTGATGCTTGATTTGCCAGACATTTTGTCTCTGGCTGCAACCAGAACCATAAGTTATAATTTTTATGGCCTAATTTTAACTTTTTTTCAAAGTTAGCTGGGACTGAGATTAGCATCTTCTCTTCCAGTATCCACTGTTAAAAACATACACATGTAAGTTAGAATACAGTCAGGACCCACTTTTGGTACATTTCTAACACAAGCATCCGTACAAATCAGTTTGATATTCAAATACTATAAAATTCTTTAAACAAATTCCAGCTACCTGTGCCGGCATATGTTATACAACCACTGCCCTACTTCTCCTGGCATAGCTGTCAGTACTTCCTATTGTCACAGCCCGGTGAGTAGTTTATGGGAAGAGACTTTGTAAAATGAAACTTATGTGCATATTGCTTACTTTGTAAAAATGAAACTGATTTGCTTATTGCTTACAGCCAATAAATGGGGAGAGAGAAGAATTATGTTGGAAAAGTATCATAAGGGACAGGCAACAACAGATGCACTAGGTTTAAGAACACAAATGTAACAGGATATGTGTGTGTGTGTGTGGGGGGACAATTAGACCCTTGGCTCTGGAACTACCTTAATGCAAACACAAGTCCTCAACTAGCCTGACATACACTTAGTACATAACAAGGAAACTAGGGTTTAACAGCAACAGTAAGACCACTTAAACAGCAAAAATGCAGTGCAACTATGTACTGGAATTACTAATATAAGCTTAAAAATCTTAGCAAAAGCAGATACAGACTGTTAAAATGAATTTAAAAAATCAGATCTGTATGTGTATGTGTGTGTATATACATACACACACACACATGCGGGCGCGCTCACCCACACACACACTTAGGTTCATAGGTAGGTACTAGGCTATTGGCCCTAGGGCCTATATAAGCCTAGCCAAAAAGGTACCCTGGCTTTTGCCACCCAAGAAAATTATTTTCCTGTGCCCCTGTCGAGCAGAGCCACAGAGGTGATCCCTAGGGTGAATTTCCTATAGATAAAAAAAAAATTTATATAAAATTAAATTCTATATAATTATATAAACTTCAAATAAAACTATATCAAGAAAAAAAACTCTGATGTCCAGATTAGGCCCAAGCACTATTCCTGGAAAGCATGCCACAGAAGAAATCTAGAGGATGCAGACTTCTGAACTGGCATGGATTGATTCTTTATTATCATGACAGGAAGTCCCAGCAAAGGAATTTCTCCCAAACTGGAAAACAAAAAACAAGAAAAGTATGAGTGACATTGTTATGGCCTGTTTAAGGAAGAAACAGCATCCTGCCAGAGGAGGGATATGCATCTGCATCAAAACTGGTAGAGAGCTGAAGGGGCATCTCATCAATGAGGTAGGATATCCTCCAGCAAAACAAAGGTTTGCTCATGCATGAGCACTTATAAAACAATACCCGTTACTACATCTTCTTTCCAGTAAAAGATAAATGACCACTGCATATTAAATGAAGTCGTATATTATCCTTGCCACTCTGAAACTCACAGCTTAAAACCAACTTCATAGGTACTTACTAGACTACTGATCAGTGAGGATTCTTAGGGCTCGATATGTCTGCACTTGAAACTGCGAGTACCTACGAGCCAGAAAATAAAAGACAGAAAAAGAAGGAAAACAGTGAACCTCAAAGATCACTCTTCTACTTTCAACTTCTTTTTTGTACTGGGCAATCCACCCTGCACCCCCTGATGTGTGGTGGGGGGCACACACCCCTGACTATATATATATATATATATATATATATATATATATATATATATATATATATATAAAACACACAGATGGACATCTCAGACTTAGTACATGTAAATCCAGTCTTTAGCCATTCAGTATCTGTGTTTCATGACTCAATCTAACGAGTCCTGACATTTCAGATGGTTACCATTTTTAGAAGCCTATCCATACATTCCCATGAAGGTTTTATCCTTTACATTTTATACATGAGTAAGTCCGCGATGAGCAAAATGTTTACATGTGCATGTTGCGCCTATCCATGAGGGACAATGATGCTACATCAGGGATAATTTTTAGGTTACCCCTCCATTTCTCCAGATTACATTTGATAGCCCACTTCTGAAATGCATGCACATACTACTGCATGTCTTAACTGCAAGAGACAAGTAGAAGGTGAAAACCTCCTCTCCAAAGAGAAAGGCAAACAAACACTGGATGCTTAGTCCTTCCCTCCTTGCCTAGCTCACTAACTGCAGAAAGAGCTACCATGTTATTACTTTCTCTAACGTTTACATTGTCATACTTGGAATACTGTCTTCCATTGGCCCATATAGTGACAATTGCCAAACATTATTATGCCTTCAGTTCCAAACACAGCGTTTCTGCCCTTAACACAGCCAGCCTTTAACCTAGCTTTAGGTGAGACAGCCTTTATTAATGTGATCCCTGCCTGCTGAAATGATCCTCTAGCAGACAATGAAAATATGTAAAAATTGAGAGGCATTAAATCTAAGATTATGAAATATCTTTCTTCCTACTACAAAGTTCACTACTACACAGATAATGGATAGTAATGTTCAGAGCTCCCGCTGCCACACTGTAATTGCTTTTCTTTCTTTAGTCTTTGTGAAATGTTATCCTTTACCTACTGTACTAAGTCATTCTCTGCCTTTTTTTCAGACTATTGTGTAACAGTGCTTGTGCTATATACCATCATGTGCCTCTGTAGAAGCTACTATTTGAATATGTGAGGCTTGATAGTTATGTAATTGTCATAAAGTGTCAACTGACAGTAAATGAGACTTAACCCATCTGACTTTCATACACATACACCCCCAGATTATCTCCCAGGTGAATCTATTCATAAAACTTCAGTGATAGTATCTCTTGCCTCTAGCAACTGTGTGCTGCCACCAAACAAACTATCATAGTCTGATAACATGATCTCAGTTGCTAATTACCCTTTTAATGAGCAAACATCATGTTATGATAGTTGATAACCACGCTCTCCCCAAGAGACTTGGATAGCAAGTTATACCAATGCTGTGAAAATATCCTTCACTAAAAAAAAAATACATCAGACGCAGTGTTTGTCAAATTAATAAATAAAAACTTTTTACTTTTAAAGCCTTTATTGTACATATAAAGGATTACTGCAGTTGCACAATCAGAAGGAAATTAAAAACTTTACACTGACAGACTGTTGACTGAAAAATTCTAATGGCATACTATGTTTAATGACTGAAGCATAGGACTGCAAAATCTAATGAGTCTACAATCCAAGCATCTTGATGTAGCATAACCTGTGAATTAGGATGCCTACAGTGCAAATAATAGTCTCCATCACCCATAAAGAAAAGGACAGAAGTAGTTTTGGTGAAGTACACTCCTCCTCTATGGTTAGCAGTTTTTCCAGGTCTCAATAACTACCCAAGAAAACAAGAAGGAAAACCAACAGCAGTAATTAATGCAATAAACTCCACAAGGTTACAGATATTTCAAAAGCAAATGCAGTCAGTCTTTACTTTTCAAACATGATACAAAATGCTCAGGCATTTATCCTCTATGATGATGATGTAATGCAGTTTCTGAAGGAAACACTGAGGAAGCAATCAAACTATTTCATATTATTAAAAGAAAATAATTCTAAATCCGACATATCTAATGAACTATACAACTACTGACATATACAACATACCAAAAAACAAGAGTAATGGTGGGAGGGAGTGGCTACTGCTGCAGTGATCATTCAAACATCTGCTGTTATCATATGTTGAGCTTACACAACTGTATTATGTTCATCATATTGATCATTGCTGCAGTAGCCTTAGCTATATGGGTACATTACCATACCCAACTACATTTGGGAAGTAGAATGAGAAAAGTCCAGGATCCCCTACAGAATGGTACTTGCAATGCCTGATCTTCACACAGAGAAGGAACAAAGCTTATAGGGTTTTGTCAAAGTTAATGCTTCTAGAATACTTCTAGAATTCAATCCTTTCCAAAAAGCCACAGATGAAGCAAAAATTCTCGTAGAGTGGGCCTTGCCCTGCCTGGAACAGTTTTATACTGGTGAATATAACAAATGGTAATAGCCTTAGACAACCATTTGAAATAGACTGTTTTGACATAGGTTGCTCTTTCTTAACTTCACAAGAGGTGAACAACTGATCCAAACAAATTGAAAGGTTTAGTTCTGTCAAGTTATTACCAGAGTTGTTTGTGGACATCCAAGGTATGGAGTATCTGACTGATCACTCGAACATCAACTGTTATGTTAAGTTTACTTACACAACTGTACTAGTTCTTTGTGCTCTTCTAATAAATCCTTTGTTCAGGCCACAGTGTTACACAATGTGCATGGCAAGTTTTAAACACATGATCTCTGAATCTATATTGTTCCGTCTTGTTTTGAATCTATTTTCTTTTCAAAACAGGTACTGTATTAACCTTCAAGTATTGTGATTTTTAAGGAATGCATCACCACTGAACAATCTAATTCTACAAAAGATAATGGAATACTCTAGATTCCCCAAATAGCTACCTCTGCAGTAAACTTTTTTGAGGTTACTCTAAGACCTGATTATTACTGATCTCTTCAACACAACCTCAGACTTCTGGCACTATATCCTCATAGCATATGAATATCCTTAAGGACTCATTAAAATTATGGGCAATAGTCTGTAGAGAGCATATGGACAGTATTCCAGCTAGCTACAGCCAGGTCCTCCAGAAATTGCAGAAAATGTTATTAAAATTTGGAAAAACTGCTGAAATTGCAGGTTTCAATACCCAATCCCACTACCCCCAATATGTTCTTTATACTGTATGTTGCTGTTTGCACTAATCATACAATTTGCTAAACAAATGTGCTGTGATGTATAGATGCTTTCAGTTTTTTTTAAACACAATGTGGATTAACCTTAACACAGTACAGCTTCAAGGTGCAGTTGTCACAGGTATTGCAAACATGCACATTGTGCATCCACTCAGGTATGCCATAAGGAGCAAATTATAGCTGAAACCTAATAATCATTGCTTGTTTAGCTGAAAAGAAATTCATTAATCAGTTAGTGCAGGGCTATCACCTTACCAGCCTCTTACTATATAGGTTCATAGGTATGTGCCAGGCTATCTGCCCTTTCAGCTATAATCTGCTCCTTATGTCAATTTAAGCAAGCCAATTTCCCTTTCAGTGCTTTAATTAATCTGTCCTATTTGGTGTTAGTCTGGCCTTACCCATCCCATGTTTTATAATTATATATTGCCCCTAGTGAGAATAACTGGGATAACAACACAAATCATTTGAAGGGACCCATGCATGGTATTAAGTATTTGGGAGCTGCCTCTGTCCATTAGTAATACACAGTGCAGTCCTGGGGTAAAGTTTCTGTTTCGCATCCATAGATCCAGGTCGAGGTATTCTATGTACACTATTTTATGTTCATTCATTGCTTTGGTGACCTTTTCAAAAATCTACAACAGGTTGACTTAGCATGACCAGGCCTTGGCAAATCCAAACTGAGACAGACTCAGCATTTGGAGGTTCCCTGTGTCCTTTTTCATTAGTTCCATAAGTCTTTGCATGGCTTTGCATATGAGACAGGTCAGACTTGTGTTTCTATGGATGGTCCTTCCTTATGCAGTAAAATTATATGTAATAATATGACTATATAATAAGTATATTAACAGTAAAATTCATTAAAAAATTGTTAAAAGTGCAATGGACATAAACAGCCAAAATCTTATGACCTTCAAGAAAAGGTACACCACTAAAGGTGTTGATGTGTTATTCTTTACATTTCATGGTAATGCAGTTAAATAAAATTCAAAAGGAGTCTATGAATTCAACTACTTAAAACACATTCATCATTTTTAAACAGCCAGATCATCTAAATTTATCATATATTTAAATTAAAATTTAAAATAAAGCACTTAGAAACTTTCTCATCTATAAACATCAAAACTTTATTCATTTCATCAAATGAATTCTCTTGTCATTTAAATGTTCTCGAACTGTTTTTAACTCTGGGTTCATATGATCGAGAACTGTTATAGTCATGAATGATGAAAGCAAGCTTAGCATAAACTGTTTGAAAAATGACTTACTACAGGTTTCCTAACTTACCACATACTGCAACACCTTGTTAAATTGTTATCCTTCTCTGGGTTTGGTTAACTATGTTAACAGTATGAGCATGTTTAATCAAAATGTTAATATAACAAATAATTTAAAAACTATGGATTTTGTATAGAAACCAAGACAAAAGATGTATAAATCGTAGAAATACTGTGGGTGCAATTTTTCTATTGGCCCTGGTTATACTTTTCTGCCTCTACAACTTGCTTGAATCACCTGGTAACAGGATCTAAACACTCCTTTCAAAAAAAAAAAAAAAAAAAACGTAGTCACTGAAACCCTACAGACTCGATGCTAACTAGAGTCTCATTTGTAACCTTTTATAACCTAAATACCACTTCATAAACCCTTAAAGTGTTTTATCAGATATGTGAAAAGTTAAGAGCTCCTACCAAATGTTCAGTATTTCCAAAAACACTCCTAAACTCCAGTCTTCCACTCTTGAATTCTTTCTTTCTCAACCAATATGGGAAAATATGCTCAGAAAAGCATTTCATGTATCCTAAGAGTATTACAAACAGCAAAATTCCTCACAAACTGTTCCCTTGCTGCTTGTCCCGAAAGACACTCATACCATCCTGACAAGAATGATAGGGTTATTATATGTTTTGGGTTTGCAATCACTTACCTGAATGGTAGTCAGTTGAACGGCTGATTGTCGAAATCACGGTTTCCAAGGGGCAGGAAACTGAATCAAAAGTTGTCGACCACATTTAGTTGAGTTGCATGATGCACTTGACCTTTCAGCAAGTGGCGTACTGAGACATCACTCTTCAGTGAGGTTCAGGGAATTAGCGCAGTTCCTCACTGTAGTGCGATCTCGGAGTTGGTATATTTAGTGTGCAGGGGGTGTGGGGTTTGCAAATAGTAGAATTAATGCACCACTGAATGTAAGTTCAATGGTACGTTACTGTACATAGCAGGAGGTGAGCGACGTCACCTCCTGCTATGTCGAATACATCGAACCATGAAGTTCGATGTACTCATTTTTGTTGTGGGTTACTATTCGGAATTTCGGATTCAACATTTAAAGTCGACATTGTAAACGTCCGACCGATGTTGATCTGACATTCCCATAGTAAACCTATGTATTGTTGGTAAAATACAGCCAATGTACTAAAAATCACAAGGTCTACTCAACACATTCTTTCAGTACATCAACTGTTCTATAATTTTGTCACACTGCTTCTTGCAGTTTCCACAAAGCTGTACATTAATTGTGATTTCCTGATATCATTTAAGGAACCATCCGCCATTTCATGCATAAAGGCTGTTAGTTTTATTTTGTGATTCTAAACTAGATCATATTAATGCAACTACTCTGAGGGACTAATAAGAGTAAAGGTCCATTTAGGTGTCGCTTTCAGAACTGAAACATAAGCAAAAGTAGCTGAAAGCATTGCTGTACTTTATAAGCTCATAACTGTCTGTATTTATGTATTTTCTATACTCTACATTACAACCTCATTTAATGTTTTTCTGAAAGACGCAAAAATGTGATCCAAGAATCATTAATGAAAATAAAGCAATAAGTAAGCTGTTCCTTTGGCAGCTTGGGAACCCTACAGCGTACCCTGTTATGCTCTAGGCTTTACTGTTCAATAAGTAATAAATGACATGTTACCAAAGCTCCAGTAAGCATGCCTGAGGCCATTGGGAACCAGGGGACCTCATTAGACCATAAATTCTGATCTACGATGCAGAGGAGGTCTCTGTTTCTCTAAGGCTGCTGTACAGGGAAGAATGCCTGGATCAGATTAAAATGTATCAGTCTGCAGCTGATAAAGATACACATAATACATCATTTATATGCAGAAACCATTTCTATAACAGCGAACATAAGCTGATATGATGCAATATGAGGCATTACTAATTATATAGCAGCACACTGTTGACTGCATATGAGGCATTGTCAGTATGCAGCCTGGCTCAGATCTGACCAATGTAGAATCCAATGTGCTCAGGCAACAGGAAATATGTCTTTGCCTATTTTATGTTAGCATTCTTAAAAAAACCTAAATCTCTCTCTCTCTCTCCTGCGCAATTTGTAAAACAATAATAATCTAGGCTTCCAATATTTAAGATAAATTCTGATTTACACACACAGACTATATCCTGAAACCCTTTGACAGCATCTATGTCCAAAGTGGAGTTTCTAAAAAGCAATATTAAGCATCCTGGCTTGAAAGATATAGCAGGACACATAAAAATCACTTACTACCATAGTGAACAAAGAATTCAAATACAGGCTATTCATCAATAAGGCAAGGTATCATGCCAGCTCCTGAGCAACACCAGCCAGTAAAACACAATACCTGGGAGGAAATAAAGAGGGTGAGGGAAGGGTCTAGAAGTTTATCTAAGGGAGGACTTGCTTGATTTAATAGAGACGGATAGACATATTAAGACTGATGAAAGAAATAGATTGCAGGAAGTTAATAAGACCCCAAAAATGTTAGATGTCTGATAAAACAAACGAACACAGTAATCAGGACTATTAATAGAAATCCACGTGATACAACAGAAGTAAATAGGATATACTATTGTGCATCAAAATTAATAACAGATAAACTCTTACCACAAAAATACAGAGAAGGGAAAGAAAGGAAGCAATCGAATGACTTTACATAAGTACCCAACAGGAAAAAAACTATAAAACAGTTACGACAAGAAGTGTCACTGTTACAAGAGTATAGAGGGAACATATCATCAAAAATACTTAGAAAGATGTGATAAAAGCGACGTGCAGTATTACAACAGACAAGGATCTATCATGCACTGTTGCAAATAATAAACTAAAAATATCAACACAGGCAGAAAAATGTGGAAGATATGCAAACAAATATAAAGGAAAAGTACAAAATAAGGAATTCACTGATGACCCAAAAAAGGTTAGAGAGAACTTGGAAGCAAAGTAAAAAGAGTAGAAATACCACCAAAAAAGAGGAAATAGACACATTTTGGAGAAATATTAGACCCTGTGGAACATAACAAAAATGCTGACTGGACAGAACTAGTAAAAGAAGCGGTAAGAAGTTCCAATGTACAGGATATGAAACGGGATTAAGTAACGCCAGATAAAGTTAAACAAAATTAAGAAAAGCTCCTAACTGGAAAACCTCAGGCCAAAGTGCAGTATCCAACTTCTGGCTGAAAGTCTTAACATCTTTACACAAATATTTAGTCCTGAGTAAGAACTACTTATATGTGTACCCTGAACAGACCCCAGTCTTGTTAACAAATGGAAAAAAACATACTCCTTCTTAACAGTGAATCTATGAGCCATCCTAAAAACTACAGATCAATAACTTGCCTTCTGATGACGTATAAACTATGCATTGGAACTGATGCGGACAGAGTTTATAGTCATTTAGAAGAAAACTCAATCATGGGAATAGAACAAAAGGGTAACAAAAGAAAGTCATGTGGAACAAAGGATCATTTGTTGCCAAGTAAAGTCATAATGGAGAATTTTAAAATGGGGAAGAATCTACTTATGGAATGAACAAAAAATCATTTGTCAGTGTCCCACATTCATGGATAAAGGAGTGCTTACAGATGTACAAGATACACCTTATATCGGTAAATTACATTACAGCAACCATGAAACAGTAGCAAACTACTTTGAAGCTAAGCAGTGATAAAAGGACAAATTATTATCGCAGGGAGAAGAGTTCAAAGGGGGACATTTCAGGGTGACAGTTTGTGACTGTTGCTCTTTTATCTTTCCCTTAACCCATTATGCTGTCTACGTAATAGATTAGGTCATGGTTATAATTTGGCTCGCAGAAAACAACAAAGTGTAAAGATTTCTCATCTTCTTTTTGTGGATGGTTTAAAGTTGTATAGCTCATCAGATGAGGAGCACAATTAGAAGTGGTCAAAACTTTCTCGGATGATATAAGAATGTCATTTGGTCTTGATAAATGTACAAAAGTAACATTTAATCAGGAAAACAGCTGCACAAAAAATGTCAGTCTGGGAAGGAATGTGATGCAATGGAACATGAGCAGAAAGGAATACAAAAATAAATGGAGATCAATGAAGGAACAACAATAAAACATGAACAAATGCAAATAAAACTCGGTAAAGAATATTTTAGAAGACTACAATTAATACTGAAAACAGTCCTGACATCTAGGAAAGTCCTCCAACAAATTTTCAGTATGTAGAGAAAGACAAGAGGGATTATCAAGTCAGACCTAAAGTAAAAATGCAAAAGTACAGGTCTCAATGGCTATATGAAAGCATAGGTAAAGTGACAGAAAAGGGAGAGGATAAACATGGAGCTAGGAGCCTAGCGTTGTTATGAAAAAAAAAAAAAACATTCAACGGCAGTCTTGGAATATATGGAAAAAGTTACAAGGGTTACAATGACACAGGGGGAAAACAGTCCACTTAACTAGGGTGAAGAGGTAGAGAGATAAATGTAAAAAAGGGACAAAATAAGGATCACTGGGATTGTTAAGGGTAAGCTAGAAACAGGACAGCTCACTGCATCAAGAAATGGCAAGGAATAAGAAATTAAAAGCCATCACCCCCTCTGTTAATCATTTATTAAGCAGGTAAGCTCACTAGACACAAATATGCATTTACGGTGCGACTTTGTAGCAGTCTTTGGCAGGTAATTTCCTTAGATTCCTAGCACTTACAAGTGGAGACTGAGGGAACTGAAATCAGGAAAAAAGGATGACACATATTAATAGCTAAAGTCATTAATCCTCTGTGCCAAACTGTCAAGACATTAGAAAAGGAAGAACACCTTCTTTAGGTACACAAGGGAAAAGATGAAGCCAGGTAAGGAAACTGCTGAAATACTCCAAGAAAGATAAAATCCATAAGGTGGTCAAAGAACAGAGGAAACCAATATTTTGAAATAGATCACTAAACAAGCAAATGGTAGGCTAGAAATACAGGAAGACAGAGCAGTGGCATGGAGAACAGTGAGATGAGGAGAGGATCAGCGGAATAAAAGGAAAGAGCACTTGGGCAGGTATGAAGGATGACAAGGCCTAGGGCCCAAAAGAGATCCCATCATGGATCTTGTGTAAGGTTGACAGGAATTTGGTTGGACTTCTGACAGTGTTTTGGCAAATGGAGACTTTGTCACTAAGGGTACTAGAGTCCTGTAATGGGAGACAGGGAAGCCAGGTTACAGTGAAACTAGTCCTTTGCCTCAGACTGAATAAGATATTAAAAACAGTGGGAGCAAACATGGTCACTAAGAATGAAGGACTAGATGCAAATAGGCATCAATGACCCATCAGTTGAGAAAGTTAAGATGACAGCAAGCATGGCAATGAAAGTTGCAGAAAGATTTCAAGACTGAACATTGCTCATCTCACTCTCAGAAGTGTTACCTAAGCTAGCAGTCAGCATTCTAATGACAGACAGGAATAGGGGGTACAATTATCGGCAGTGAAAAATAGAGCAGGTAAAAGTACTTAGGACTAGTAAGAATGTGGGGAAAGATGTGGGAGACATGCCAGCTTTATACTATGGGCAGGCTTCACTTTAACCTAGACAGGACGGAGACGACTGAGATCTTGGGTCATCGAGGTTTCAGCCAAACAGTGCTGGAAATTAACTGCTGGAAATTACTAGAAGGGTCAGAATTTTGGATATGGTTGTAATGAAAATGGCAAGGTCACGGACATCCAGGTAATGATGCCATTAGCTATTGTGCAATTTTGAGGATGTTGTGGTAGGGTAGAGGGGTAAGCACCTAAAGACAATGGTGTGGAATTTTAGGAACCTGTAACTTGATGAGTTGTGTGAGAGGTCAGTTGAGTTAGGGAAAGGGGACAAAACTGAGGAAATAAACAAATTGTTGAAATGAGTAAGAGATGCAGTATTCAAACACACAAAGAAAATATTGGGAAAAGGTCAGTCAGACCTTATCCTCTTTACACTTGTTTACAGTAGAATTTGACAGGGGGGGTACTAGCACATATTTTCTTGGATTCCCCAAGGCCTTTAAGTTTTGCACAAGCAGCTGCTGGGAAACCTGGAATGCAAGTTCTTTTATCCATATCTTGGACTTCCTCATACAATCTCTGTTCAGTACTTTATTTAAATCACAGAGTTACAACATCAGCTGCTTATTTACTGCTGTCAGGCCTCTATAGGTATTCTAGTTTTCAGGTATTCTTGACACAGTAGTAAACAGCAAGACTTCCCCTTTCCAGAATATGTATGTGTTACTGTCCTTTGCGTTACTTTCACTCCTGGCATGAACCTGTCTGTGACACACACACACAATCTCCCCCATTAATTATTATCTTTTTTGATGTGCTGTCCAATTTCTGGTATATTCGGTATTTCCCCTTAGGGCCAACTGAATAGCTGCGGAGTTTTTAGGATGCCTATATGCATGGTTTTGGAATTTTGCTACACTCAGACATACTTTCATCTATGACAGTTTTTAGCTCACTCTTTAAGGGTGTCCACTCCTCCACAGTCATTAGTGAGCCATCTTTACAGAATGTTGTGTTTACTGCCCATACAGGTCATCTCTCTCCATCACACCCTGGTTAAAAATGTTCCTTATATTTGTGAAATTCAAATAAACATGGTAATTTCTTCCCGTTTAAGTGGTTATGGCTAACACTACATTGTACTGCTTCATTCTCTTTCTGTTGTGAAACTTAATATATGTACAGTAATACCCAAAGTTGTAACTCTGTATTTTAAGCAAGCCACTGAAAAGAAATTGTCCGAGGAAATCTGTGATATGGATGAATGCAGTCTTTTTTTTTTAATATAATAAAGCATTCTTCTCACTAGCCCAGCCACTCCTTCCATTTGTTTTTGTAAAAGTTTAATTTACCAATCTGACTTCACAATTCTTAAGAGGTCAGCATTTTGCAATTTATTTTGCTCATGTATGAGTGTCTGCAAAATTATGTATAACAATAGGTGCTGCAAAATACTGGAGTACAGACTAACATTCACAAAAGATGAAACACTGAAATACCGGCATTGAAATGCACATGCTCCAAGACTTAAACTTGGAGTGTGCAAATCACAAAATGCTGTTGCTTTACAAAAGGGCAAGCACACTTCTGTACCCCCACCCCTGCTACTTAAATATACCAAATCCAAGATTGTATAATAGCAGGAAAGGGCATATTCCTAAACCCCACTATTAAAGGGATCTCGTACTAACATTGTCAGTTAGGTGATCTGTTGAACAAATGGAAGAGACAGAAAAGCTGCTGACAAAATAAATACCATGGAGAGCAGAACTGCGCAGTATACACATCAATATAGTTAATGGCCATTTTGTTGCACTCCAACTCACTGAAGAACTTTGATTTCAAAGCATCAGCAGAATGATACATAGAAAACAGAGTTGCCATTACATAGTACATGTCCAGTTGTGTCACAGCAGTCTTGATTACACTACCAAACTACAGAAAATAAAGGGCCTCAAAATCTTCCACATGGATATTAAGAAGCTTATGCAACCAACTCCTGTTCCTCCAATTGTGGATATAATCCATTATGTTTATTAGCTATCTCCAAAACCTCTCTTAAGCACAATATCTCAGGGTCTAAACGTTCCTTACCCACATGCAGCATATATAGAAAATACTATTCCAAAGGTAGGGGGTGATGGAGTGCTGATCCTAACAAATGGCAACATGCCTGCCTTCCTGTCCACCAATCAACTTTAAATTTTAACACTCCAGTTGCTCTGCCAATCACTGTATCAGTTACTCTTTCTAAACCTTAAGAACCTACACATAGGTTGTCCTTTCATTCATTCTAAGTCATTGTCTTCCATTCTAGAATGATTACATGATTCTTTCACCTCGGAGTACATACTTCCAGGAACAGCCTTAGTAACTGCGGGGTCCTTTGGTAGGGCTCTCAGCTACCTCTCCAATCTACTACCCAAACCCATCTAACAGGTGTCCTCCTGAATATAAGATCATTTCAGATTTGGCATCAAGAATATATGTTATTAGTGTGTATTACAACAAAATAACATGTTCATCACCTTCTGTTTTGTCATAGAACATGTTAAAACAGAAGTAGACTACTGGATTCTTACCTCCAGATCCACTATCTCCTGCAGTTTCTATCTCAGGGTCTGCTTAACTTACTCAGAAGCCTCTCAGGAGTTTATTTGATGGGCCACTGGGGCTCTGAGTCCCTGTCTTAGCAGTAAACATGTCCATGATCTTCTGCATTATTGCCCAAATCTCCTAAACCGGGGTAGGATACAGCTGTTGTGAAAGGGGCCACTGCACACTTTCCCTCTGCTTTTTCACTCCTTTTTGCCCTTGGCTGTGTCCCTTTTCACACATTTGCCTTATTCCCTCATTTGACTCCCGCTTAACTCTCCACTTCTCCTGTCCCAGTCTGGTGTCCCCCTCAAAAAAAAAAAAAAAGGAAAAGACCGAAAACACCTTCTCCCCTTTCCTTTCAAACTACAGCAACCAGCTACTTGCTATATTAACTGCAAGTAGCTTCTGCAGCCCACACATGGAGCACTAAAGTGTTTCAGTTCTGAAGCCGTACGACAGGAGCTGCTAAAAAAAAGTTTTAAAACTGTAGTACACTGCTTGCTATACAATTTATGCCCAAACAATAAGCACTAAAGAATTGCTTAAGCTCTAACACCAAATGTAATATAATTTCTGAATGCCTTTTTTGCACTGAAAACCAACTGCCCCTTGATGGTCTCATCCCCTAGCACTTTGCACCTGAAACAACTGCTCCCTTTACCCTACCCTACCCTAGCCACACTACTAACTGTACACACTGAAAATATTTTTTTTCTTTAGAAGCAATTTGCCATATGATGCCATGGCAGTATAGAGGTACTTAACTATTTTACTGACTGATTTATTATATCACTTCAACTTATGATTCTGTAACTGATGTATACATCTTTCTCACTCTCTCTCTCTCTCATATATATATATATATATATATATATATATATATATATATATTATATATGTATTCAATACAACTTCCTTGAATATCATAAATAGCTTTGCACCTCCTAGAAGGAAGAGACTAAAATCAAATAATGCAATTGTGGCTATCCATTAAGAGTAGAATGCTGATACAGGACAGAGAAAATGCATGGAAAGAATGACAAAAATATAAACCAGCACAATATCTTGAAAACTTCAGAATGCTTCAAAATCATACTAAAAAGCAAATTAATGAATACAAAAAAACTATATAATAATAACTTTCATAATAATAAACACAACCCTACAAAATTCTGGACAGCCAGTAACGAAATATTGTATCTCAGCCATAAATTCAACCCAAATCCCACTCCCAATGCCTCATCACTCGAAACCACATTACAATTCAATTCTTATTTCACAGACAGTATAGCATCTCTAACCAACGATTCCCCAACAATTAATCCTAACCCTGCGCAGCAGCCACGTATCACCACATCCACTTTTACCCTAAAACTTGTGCCCACAGCCTAATTAAAACTACTCAAACCATGCTCTACTTCACCTGATGACCTTCTAAGTGAGCACCTCAAAAAGCAGCCAAAAGCACTGCCTACCCTGTCTCAAGCCTTATAAATCGGTCACTCCAGGAATTCCACATTCCCTGTCTCGCTTTCTCTCTCTCTCTCTGGAAAAAAATTCACACATTATCCCTCTGCACAAAAAAAGAGTTAATTCAACAACAGACATTAACCTTAGACCACAGTACTAGCACTGCATTTCTAACCTATAAAGGCACTCTCAATAAAACAGAGATAATGCCAAACTAATCCTCTCCTTATTTCTAGACTTGTCTAAAGCCCTCATCACAGTTTGTCACAGCAATTTGCTGCTTCAAATGTACTCATTAGGTCTCTCTCAGCCCACTTTTTGTGGTTCAAAAGCTACCTATCCAATAGGTATAAAATGGCACTGCACCTTCTCTCTATACCCACTGAGTCACTACTGGTGTACCATAAGTCTCTCTTCTTCATCCCTTCCTCTAACATTTTCACCAACACCTTCCACACAACCACACAATAAGCCTCCCTAATACAGTGTACAGATGACTCCACACTCATTTGCATATCTGACAACATGGCACACCTCCAAAAAATTACTCAGGAAGCTTTGACACCCACTGAAAAACAGCTTTGTAACTCATAACTCATGCTCGAAATTAAAAAAAAAAAAAAAACGAACAAAAAAAAATACTTTGTTACTTTCCCCCCCAAATAGCTTTCCTATGGAAAAACAAAATTTAAAGTTCTTTCTCTTGATAATACAACTGAAGTCACTTGTCATAGAAAATTATTAGATGTGATGGTGGATGATGATGAAGTCAACCTGCATATATAAAATTGTATAAGAAAAACTTGTCAAAAACTAGGAATACTTTACAGAGCCAAAAACTTTTTCACTGGCACAACAACTAAAGCTACACTTGACACTATTTACCTCTTCCCCACACTTCTTTATGGCACTCCCATCATTACTAACCTTCAGGCATTGTAAAAATCAAAAAATTGAACAATGTTAAACAAAGTTGCTAAATTTGCAGAAAACACCCCTTTCAGAACCCATCACTGTACAGCACTAAAATGCCTAAATTGGTTAGAATTACCCCACCAACTAACATATACACAATCTCTTACCTCATATAAAATAATCCATCTACTTGTCTGGCACTAAATAACATCCTATGCAACTGTGCTCCCAATCGGTCATTACAATCCAGTGACTAAAAACTCCCATTTGTCCACAAACCTGTCAAATCTGCTAGGTATTGCCTATACTTGTACCATGTTGCTAAGGCCTAGAACTCCTTACTTGTATCCCAACAGGTCAATACTCCCCCCCCCACCCATACTTCAAAACCACTCTGAACAACTTCCTAGCCAAAAGCGGACTCTGTTCTTGCTCAACACGAGGATAAACTATATCCCCAAATATGAAAAATACCTAATCATATCTTACATTGCCTTACTCCCCATTCTTCACTCCCTTACTTCTATCAATTTCTCTTCCCTGGATTACTCTCTAAATATACCATAAGCCTGCTTTTCTATAACTTCGTATTGCAACTCCTGTTTGTATTATCCTAATTTACCTTTAATTTGTCTGTATACTGGTTAAAATTTCTCTATTAAATCATTGTCCTATAACTTTGCTCCTATCTTAACCAATAGGATAATTTGGTATAATTATTTAAAGTGTAGTTGTTTTTTGTATTATTTACAAAGATTGTAAAATTATTGTTCTTGTGAAGATTAGGGAAAGATGGGTGAAGGCTGCCAGCCTAGTCAAACAGGATTTGATACATAATTCTATCATTTGTATAAATACATGCAAAATACAGGCTTGTGTTTTTAAATGAAAGAAAACACTGTAAAATATGAACTTCAAGATTGTTGCAACATTGCCATCTGCTGTAAGGAAAATAAAGCCAAGCATTTCAAATGCTCATAGGTTCATAGGTGGATACTAGGCTATCGGCCCAAGGGCCTACATAAGCCTAGCCAGCAAGGTTCCATAGCTTACGCCACCCAAGAAAGTTATTTTCCTGTGCCACTGCCCAGCAATTGAAGTTACAATTATCTAAAAACGTGGTGCCGAAGTGGCTAGCTGAACACATAGGAATTGTTAAAGTATACATGTGAAATGCAAATAACCTTTTCTTGATGCACAACACGACAATAAGAAGCTTGACCTTTTATTAAACACACTGAACTAAAGAACAAAAACAATAAAACATCCAGTAAGTGCTTTCACATTCTCTTGAATGCTTCATTAGACTGTTAAAAAAGCTAAGCCATTTCTACATTTAAATACCTTTGCTGTTACTTCAGCCAGCAATTTTTTAGTTAATTTTTTAATCAATTAAGCACTGATGTCATCAAGTAAGGAACAAAAATGATTGGTTGATGAACTAACCGCAAAGGTATTTAAATGTAGAAATGGCTTAGCTTTTTTAACAGTCTGATGAAGCATTCAAGAGAATGTGAAAGCGCTTACTGGATGTTTTATTGTTTTTGTTCTTTAGTTCAGTGTGTTTAATAAAAGGTCAAGCTTTTTATTGTCGTGTTGGGCCTCAAGAAAAGGTTATTTGGATTTTGAAACTACATTTTGCTCGAGGCACTTTACCCTTTGTGGTTGATTCGTTTTGCTTATACATGTGAAATGTCTTTCATTGCTGTAGTTTCCTGAGCAGGTGTTAGCTTGCTAAATAATGCAGTTTGTTTGCCTGGGAACTCCAGACTAAGTGTCAAAATGATGTAATGTGAATACTGGGAAAACCTAAGTGTCAAAATGATGTAATTTGTGAGGGCCTTAGCTGAGCTGTTTGCTAGCATTTTAAAAACTACTGTTCAGTGAGAGACTAGAAGCACATGTCTTGGACCATCAACCCAGCACTTCTTATGCTCTATATGTCTGTAAGTAGGATTATAGCACTGTGTTTTATATTAAGAATAGCTAAAGATTAGAAAGTTAGATTGTTTTCCTTTGACATCAGACCTGTCCTGCTGTATTGTTTTAAGTTTCTGTGTTATCTCTGAACTCTTAGATATCTCTGTGGTGTAGTAGCATTGTCATGTGTTTTCATTATTTATTATTAAATATTTAAAAAATCCTTTACCTGTGGCTGGTTTGTGTAAAGATGTAGCCTCTAGAGTACATTGCATATTTATAGAGATTATCATAACAGGCCACTCTAATAAGCCTTAGACTGAATAGTCACATTACCAACTGGATAATAATATTGCACAGTAATAATTGGACACCCTTTCAAGGGCCTTTGGGTAGCTGATAATTATTAAGCTGGTGGTGGCAGAAATTACTACTGTATAGTCTGGGTAAAGGGGCACAGCTGGAGAATCTATGTCAGCCTTTCCCAGGAGTGTCTGTGAAGTGGTATAAATACTTATCTCAAAGTGTGGGTGTGTGTCAGCTACTTGGGCAGGGACATGAAGCACTGGTTGAACAGAGAGGGTACTGGAGGTTAGCTTGCCAGCTAGGCTGAGATCTGGACCATAGAGCTGTGCCAGTGGGAAGTCTTATTGGGGACCTGGAGAGCAAGGGAGCAACCAGTCCCAGACCAACTGTGATCTCTGTGTGCACGTAAGGGAAATTGCACTTTACTGTGTGTATTAGTTATCCTTTCCTCTTCTAGGAGACAACCTCCCTGGTGTTAGTGGTGATGATTGAGCCTCTTTGATTGCTCAGCCAGGGCACGGTCGTCCCAGTTCTTAAAATGTTTTGTAACAGTTTGGTGCATTTCTCCCTGGGCATCTGCTGAAAATGGGCTCCTACCCAGTCAGACTTTCCCAGTAGTCAATAAAAAAATAAATAAGTAGATCTCTGCATATCTGCTCTTATAATATCCCAGTTGTTTAAAATGCAGTTTCTCTGGTTGTATTCCCCTTGAGCAAAGTCTAAAAATTCTCCAGTTGGATTAGTGCTCTACCTCAGTTAACACATTTTTAAATAATCTAAACAAAAGCCTGTCTTTGTAAGTTAAAAACACTGCTCGTACCACCATCTTTAGGAGGTGCTCCACACACCACAATGCAGGCCATGCTACTTTGAAACTGACTCATTTGAAACATAAATCCTGGGAGAATCTTCTGATTCATCACAGTCTCCAGGCTTGCCTCCCAAACCCAATGTCCCTGATTGCCAGATCTATGGTACAACGAGTCAGTGAGGTTAGGCTTAATGGTTATAGGGAAATAAGGGGACCAAAAAACTAATAATAACTATTTTCATCTCACGTTACCCTTTTCTTCCTTAATGGGCATCCAATCACCTCTTGCACTTTATCAGAACTGATGAAGTCCCTTGACCAGTTAATTCTCAAACCTTGTTACATCCAATGTGTTGACTTACAACCATGCAAAACTCTCAAATTCACCAAAATGCTCAGTAATAATACTTGTCATTATCTTAGGTCTCTACATAGAAACAGAACACACACACACACACACACACACACACACACACACCTTATATCCATTCCTGGAAGTTTGTTTATTTATTTGCTAAACTTTTTAAGCAGACTATTCTTTGCAGATCATTTCCAGAAATATCCCAAGTCACAGGGCAACTTTAAAGATTACATGCAGAGATAATTTAAAGTAGTCACTGAATAGATTGTTTTGGCAATTAAAATGAAATCAGAACACCTTAAGGAAACTCATGGATGTAGGGATAACATGTATATCCCCTCCCCCCACAGTTTGTTCAGCTTTTTAGAATATACTTCCCCAAACCACCTCCCCATCCCAGTTCAACCATTTTCCTGCTTTAAGTTTCTGCTTGCATTCTCCCAGCACCAACACACCCCATTTTAAAGGCACTTAAACTATGGTACACCTATGCAGTATACTTAAGCATTAAATGTTTCCTCCTTCAGAAATTAATTATTTTTCTATCTTCTTTTGCCTTTTCCCACTCAGAAGATGCACCTCATGTTTCACTTCTCTAGGATTATTTTTATCCAATCTTTTGACTACCATTTGTTTTCATACAGGCTGAGACTTACTATTCCACAGTTATTTCTTAAAATTATATTCATCAAGAGAGAGTCACAGACAGACCCTAAAACAACAAGAGCAAAAAAAAAAAAGTTTTCAAATTAAACCTAGAAGTATTATCTTCCACAGCAAGAACTGGAGCTATACATAAAATTGCTAATCAAACCTCAGCTTTGAGGTGAAAACCTGACTGAGTATTCAGCAACTGACTACTATGGCAGCATGAGCACCTTGCACTGTGGGCAAGATAAGATATGTAAAGCTGCAGTCACTAATAATACTGGATTAGCCACTTATGTAATGCATGATGGGAAATGTAGTCTGCTCTATTGAAAAGACTTATAGCTACTGCGTAGGAGAACACCTTGCACTTTGCTGTAGTGCCTCTCCAACAAACATATAGCCCAGATAAGGCATAATGACTTTGTTGTATCCTGTGGGGGCTCCTGAGAGCACAAAACCCTATTAGGACAAATAGCCTCATTTGGTCTAATGCCAGTCTTGTGTAATCCTCAGAGAATTCAACATCTGTTGGCCCCTACAAGTCCATTTCCACCTTGATTTGAATTTCCATGGCCTAGGTTAGTCCTAACTTGTAGACAGACCAGCTAGAATTGACCCCAGAAATGACAATAAAAACACACTACAGTTTTTGGAGTGCAGAGTGACAATCCAAAATAAAGACTGGCATTCTTCCCAGTGACTACAGCAATCACAACCCTATATTTATCATCTAGAGAAACAAACCTCTCATTACCAAAGAAAAAATATGACTTTTTACAAATCAGTCTGCCAGAAGTGTTAATGAAAAAATACATAACTCCCCTGTTTAAATACTGCTGCAAAATACCTAATGAAAGCCATGGCTTCAACTTGGAAATCCTACAAAAAATATCTCAGAAATCCTTAATCACTGTCAGTTTACAAAAATCTCAAAAATAGAAACCAAACGCAACTGAAACTATAACAATGCTTCCTATAGCTCCAGCAAAATAACAAAAGTAATCCACCAACCTTCTGGGATACTCTTAAAAAGCTGACGGGAAACTGCTTCAACAGACAAAAATCCACTATAACTATCTTATGACAAAGATACCACATATGTTTTTGCAAATCATTTCAAGTCCATCATTAACGTACAGAGTGGAAAGGGCACTCACTATTATCACCTTACCAAGAACTCATTCATCCACATCTGCTTCAAACTTGTTAGTGTGAGGGAAACAAGAAAATAAATTAAAAGCGATTGGGTCACACTCCATGAACTTCTCAACAATCTTCTTAAAATGATTTGCAAACTCTGTTTTATACTTTACACTAATCATAACAAGGAGCCTCAGGGAAGACTCTCTCCCTACCATTTGAAAATTCCCTAAACTGATCCCACTTCATAATGTGGAAGATAAAACCATACCTGAAAATTATCAGCTCATACCCTACTCAGACCCCTGTCCAAAATTCTAGAAAGGATTTTTCTTACCCAACTTACCAACTTCCTTCACCACCATAACAAAATCACTGTTTTTTATAATGGTCTCCATCTTGGTCACCACTCAAATAGCACTTGTAAACATACCAGATTGCATTGCAACTGAGTCAATAAGACAAACATTATAGCTTCTCCTTTTCTGGAATTTTCTAAAGCATTTGACACAGCAGAATGCAAAATCCTACCATAAAGTCTACATCAAGTAGGTTGCAATGACTAAATAGGTAGTTAGCTATTTGCAAGACAGAGATTAAACTGCAACCTGGAACAACTATTCATCTATACAGCTTCATCTCAAACACTGTAGTTCCAGAGGGATCTATTCTTAGATCACTGAGCTCATAATCCTTTTCAACAGCCTGCACCTAGACACTAATACACAAACTCCTACACCAATGACTCTACTGCTCTAGGTAGTGTCCTAAGCATCTCTGTAGCCTTTTCCAATATGCAACTCTCTATAAACTCATTACAGGCCTGATTAAATGGCTTTAAACTCATCCTGAATGAAAAGACCAAAATATGATCATGGGCAGCAGTCATTCTGCTTCCTGCATCCCACTACTACAATCAATAATACAGAAAATCAAGTTATAGATCAGTAGAGGTACTTGGGTATGACTGATTGATAGCAAACCTTCTCCCATGCCTCGCACAAATTCCACACCATTAAAAAAAACTTAGCTCACACAAATATCACAGCTCAGGGAATACATTAAAAAAAACCCTCTACTGAATCAAACATTGCATGTCTCTTACTGCGAAATCTATCCTAGCTAGAACGCTGCCTAAACTAATACACATTTTTTGCTGCAGACAACTTTAAAAAGCCAGACTGTGCTGAACTAGGATCCACAGAGTACAGAACTGTTAAATTTGGTACTCTGACACTAACAGAGTCCTTCACACCTGCACTGTTCTGAACAACCAACCGTCTTATGTTATGCTTTCACTTTACACGTGTCAGAAATGTATTTTCTCTCTCTCTGCTGTTGGGTGTCCTCCTCCCTCCTTAACAAATGAAATTTAAGTGAATGCTGCCAACATATCTAGTTTCGTTTTGTTTCAGTCCTGCCACTTCTTGATGAACCTACAATTTATTCTGATGTTTTATGACTATGTTCTGTCAAAAGGATACTGTTAAGGCTGCCAAATGCATCATACACACTGACCTTTAAAATGGTTTAATATTTGTCATATGTCCATTTAGACATCAGCCTAATATGACTTTTCTTATGGTGTTTGTTGCAGTCACTTTCTTTAAAACAGCAATGATTTTCACAGTAATCTTTTTATAAAAATGTTTTTTTGGCCTACGGTCTGGCGTAGCACAGTAACTTTACTGAATGTATGTTTAACCAGTTCTTGCTTCTCATCAGAAGTATTTTACAGTGTTTCCATGGCCATTAATATTTCTAAAAACTATTCTGAGGTCATATTTGCTTTAGAGAATAAGCTTATTGCATATATTCTTGTCATAGACAGCACTTAAAGTGTTAATTGATACCTCCTGGAAAGAATAGTTGTGTGAGACCTTACCATAATCATAGATGTCCTTCTCTTCTATGTTGCAGTATTCATAACAGTAGGGAGTAGCTGCCTGCAGCGCCACCGTCCCGCTAGTATACCAAAGTCTTTGTCCTGGAGGGTACGTGTGATGTCGGCTAGGAGGGCCATAAACCGGCATTAGGTATAAAGGTGATGTTTGCACATAGCCTCCTCAGAATAGTTTCTACTACATATACTAGTGCCCGGAGGTTTTTCAGGAGGGTCCTAACATAGACCCTTAGACTTACATGCCTGCCAGGGCAGTAATAAGGCTATGTTGGTAGAGACTTGGGGAAGAAGATGACCACAGGTATTCATAAAATACCTGCTACAGCAGAAGCAAGAAATGGGGTAGGAGGGTGGGACTGAATACTGCAACATAGAAGAGAAGGACATTTATGGTTATGGTAAGGTCTTACACAACTATTCTATGCCCTTCTATTCTGATGTTGCAGTATTCATAACAGTAGGGAGAGTACCAGAGCTTTAAGTATGATCTTGGGAGGAGGAAGGGATTCCATGGTCCAGGAGACCCTGTAGGATAGTTCTGGCAAAACCGGCTCTAGCACAGGATGCCATGTCCAGCTTGTAGTGTCTGATGAAGGTGTGCAATGAGGTCCAAGTGGCTGCCTCTAAAACAGAATCAATGCCTTTGAAAAAAGGCAGAAGAAGAGGCAGCTGCTCTGGTGGAATGTGGATTGATACTGCCCTGTAAGGGTTTCCCATGGTGGGAGTAGCAGAAGGAGATGGACCTGGAGATCCATGAGGCAATGGTCTGCTTAGAAATAGCTTTCCCTAGTGCTCTGTGATGGAAGGATCAAATAACTGTTCTGATTTCCTGATGGCTTTGGTTTTGTCTAGGTAATATCTTAGTTGTCTGTGCATGTCCAGAGAGTGAAAGGTCCTCTCTGAAGCATTTTGAGGATAGGGGCAGAAGACAGGTAAGTTAATGTCTTGATTCAACGAGAGTTCATTAACTACCTTGGGCATGAAGGAGGGGTTGGTCCTGAGCACCACTCTGTCCCCGTGAAAGACTAGGTAGGGGGATGTGGCCATCAGGACTTGGATCTATGAAACCCTCCTGGTGGATGTGAGGGCAACAAGCAGAACTGTTTTGAATGTATAAAATTTCAGAGAAGCAGAATGTGCAGGTTCAAAAGGAGACAGTGTTAGCTTTTCTAATACAAAGTTTAGATCCCACGGAGGAGGGATGGGTTTCCGTGGGGGTTTGATGTGGAGGATTCCTCTTAAAAAGAGTTTGACTTCCAGTCTGGATGCTAGGGGAGGTGAAATAGGCAGACAGGCAGAGATGGCAGACAAGTGGACTTTGATCGAGGAATATGTCAGTCCTGTTTGGAGTAGCTCACACAAGTAGGACAGGACCCTAGGGGTTCTGTTTGTTCCTATGACACCAAATGGAGAATCTGAGCCATTTAGCCATGTAGTTTCTCTTAGTGCTGGGTTTTCTGGCCTCCTGCAGAACATTAGTACATCCTCTGAATAAAGGTGTCTGTAAGGGATTAGGATTCTATCACCCATAAGGTCAGTTTTAGATTGTTCACCTGTGGGTGTAGCAGAGATCCCTTGTTTTTAACCTGTGGTGATTGCCTTTGACTGGAGAAAAAATGAGGGAAAACCAATGCTGTCTTGGCCAAAAGGGGATCACCAGTAGGATTTTTGGTTTGTCCCTCTGAATTTTCAGGACAACTTTCTGGATCAGACTGAAAGGGGGGAAGGCAAACAGGAACACCCCTCCCCCCATGAAAAAGAGAAGGCGTCCACCTGACATGCATGTGGGCTTGGGTTCCTTGTGCAGAAGTTGGACATCTGCCTGTTGTCTGGGGAGGCAAAGAGGTCTGCTTGTGGAATATCCCACCTGTGTATCAGGTCTAAGAAAACCTCCCTCTGTAGCATCCATTCATGAGAAGGGGACTGAGGTTCTGCTAAGTGTGTCTGCCAGCACATTCTGTTGAGAGGGGATATACCTGGCCAACAGGTGTACTCTGAGGGAGTCTGCTCGGTTCCAAATCTGAATGGCCAGTCTGCATAGAAGGTAAGACCTGGTCCCTCCTTGTTTGTTTATGTACCACAGACCTGTCATGTTGTCTGTGATTACCTTTAAGGTTCCTGGCAGAATAGAGGGTTGGAATGTTAGCAGGGATAACAGCAATAACATTTCCTTGATGTTGATGTGGTCTTTTACTCTTAGAGTGGACCATTTGCCTTGTACTGAAGTGTTGATTATTTGTTTACAACACTGCCCCCATCCTAGGTCCGAAGCATCGGTGTAAAGGCATTGAAGTGGAGTTGGGGTCTGAAGGTGGAGCCCTGGGTTGGTCTGTATTGCAGATACCCACCATTGGATCTCCTTTAAGCAAGGGAGAAGAGGGAGGGGCACATCCAGGGATTGGGAATGTTGGTTCCACAGATTTTTCAGTACCCATTGAATTTTGCAAATGTATATAAAGGAGGACATGTGGCCTAATAGTTTCAGAAATTCCCGGGCTGTCAGAAAGGTTCGGAAAAGGGTCTGGTTGAAGTACAGAGAGAGTTTCTGAATCATTTGGTCCAGTATGAAGGCTTTCATGCAGTCTGTGCATAGTCTGCATCCCAGAAAAATCATGTCCTGAGAAGGAGTCAGGTGAGATTTTTCTACATTTATAGTAAATCCCAGAAGAGAGAGGGTGTGTGACACCTGCTGCAAATGGAGGAGTAGGAGCTGGTGGTTCTGGTGCAGGATGAGAAGGTTGTTTAGGTAGGGATATATTTGTATACTCTGTGTCCTGCAACAGGCAATGAAGGGGGCTAGATACTTGTTGAACACTCGGGGGGTTCTGGATAGACCAAAGGGCAAAGCAGAGAATTGAAAATGGCAGGAGCCTATAGAAAATCTGAGGAATTGTGTGTAATCAGGATGAATGGGGATGTGTAGGTAGGCATCCTTGAGATCTAGAGCCACCATGAAGGATTGGGGGGGAATTAGAGGCAGGAGAATAGGTAAGGTTATCATTTTGAAGCTGGGTATGAGAAGGAAAAGATTGAGAAAAGAAAGATCCAGGATATGTCTCCAGGGATCCTCTTTCCTGGGGACCAGGAACATTCTGGAGTAGAACCCAGAGTTCTTTTGAGGGGTGGGAACTGGTTCTATGGTGCTTTGGTTTAGGAGTTGTTGAATAATAGGAGGGAATAGGTGAATCTTGTTTTTTGGTGGTTGTGTAATGCCCTGAAAGGGTGGGAGCATCCACCAAGTCATTTAATACCCTCTCTGGATGATGGAGAGGACCCATCGTTCTTTTGTAAGTTTCCATCAGGAGAGGAGGGAGAGAGCGAGACAGAGGGATAGGTGAGTTTCTGGGTGCAGGGTGGGTTAGTCACAGTGGAAGGGGCCTGGGATGGTCAGGCCGTCTCCAAAAGGGAGTGGCAGAAGACCTTGAGGCCAGTCTTGGGGTAGAAGTCTTTCTCTGCTGTCTACGTCACTTGTTTTGTTGTGTTGAGGGAAAGGATCCCCTTCGTACAAAGGATGTTTTTTGATGGTAGTTTCTATGATATCTAGGAATGGGGGACACCAAAAGGTGTTTTAGATTTTGCAACACTTTTCCCTTCTCTTGGAGGGATCTGAGAAGCTCAGCAGAGGCTTGTCCAAAAAGTGCCTCATTGTCTAGCGGAGCATCAAGAAGTTTGCTCTGAACATCCATGGGGAGGGGTTGTAGCCATACCTAGGAGTAACAATGCAGCACTGATCCAGAAGCAGCAGCTTTGGAATTAGCTTCCACAGCATCATAGCTGCACTTAATAGAGTGCCTGGTCACTTGTGATGCTGTGGAGAGGAGACAGTTTAATTGTACTTTGGTGGGGGAGTCCTGGACCTCAGAAAGAAGGCATGAGGCCTTAGAAATTGTATCAAGTACAAACCTTGCCATGTGGGTTTGGTAGTTCAGGGCCCTAATGGCCAGAGGGGAAGATGTGTAGACCTTTATACCTGTCCTGTCCATAAATTTACTGTCTTTATCAGTTGGATAAAGAACAGAGGAAGGAAGCTGTCTGGAGGTCTTGTCTGCGGAAACAGCTATAACAGCTGGGTCAGTAGGAGGGTTCTTATAAAAAAACTGGGTGTCCTGGGGGACCCTGTAAAATTTGTCAGGTTGTTTTGCTGCTGGAGGTTGGGAGTCAGGAGACTGTGAAGCAGCTAAGAATGCATCTTGAAATGCAGGTAGTAAATTGGGCACATCTGAGGGAGCAGGCTGCTCCATTTGCAGAAGGTCAAAGTATCTTTTATTAGAATCTGAGACCTCAGAAGCCTGCCACTTGAAGTGTTCCCTCATGAGGGAGATAGTATCCCCAAAACTAAATTCTTCCCCTGGGGAGTCTGGAGAAATAGAGTCCTCTTCATCTGGAGTAACAAACTCCTTGGGGGATTCAATTTAAGTCTCATAAGAGAAGGATTCCTCAGAGGATGAATATTCCTCCTCAGACGCATGGGTTGGTTGAGGAGTGAGAGTAGGTGGGAGTTGTTAGGACTGTAAGGCCTTAAAGAGGCTTTGGGAAAAGGATTCCCAGTCTGACATCTGCAAGGGTTCAACATGTTTGGACTTCTATTTTCTTTTCAAGGATGTGGTAGACAAGGGAGAAGCAGACATCAGCTTAGCAAGAGGAGGTGCAGGGGCTTCTGAGAAGGTGAGCCGTGGTTCCCCTCCGCCATCAGACTCCGATGGCTGAAATACCTCAGCGGACGTACCTTCGGTATCCTGCACCCTGGCTTCCACCATGGTTCTTGGGCCTGCTTGGGAGACTGTCTGAACTGACTCCAGGTCTGCTATCACCTCTAGGGCCAGTTTAGACACCTGAGGTGCAGCCTGGGATTCAGGCCCAAGTTTCTTCGCTTTCTTCCGAGGCGGCTCATCGGATGGGCCTACTTCTTCCTCCATGCCTATTGCCAAACATCTGAGTCTCTGATTCTCCAGATAAAGATTTAAAGCCACTAGCTGTCTATGAAGTGTTTTGGAGATGAACGACTTACAGCTAGAACAGGATGTATGGTCGTGCGCCTCGCCTAGACAGAAAACACACTTATCATGCATGTCCTTGTGAGGAATCTGTCTCCCACAAGCACACTCTCCTTTCCTAGCTGACATGTAAGTCTAAAACAGCAAGCAAAACAAGTAAGAAAAAACCCCAGTGGGCACTTAGCTGAATGGTCCAAATGATCATCTGGTCTCGCTACTCGAAACTGTAGTCATCTGATAAAATGTGAAGTAAGGCAGAACTGGCAAACAGGCATCCGATGATCACTGCGGCAGAAAAATTCTGAGGAGGGTACATGCAGATGTCACCTTTATATCCAACGCTGGTTTATGGCCCTTGTAGCTAATGTCACATGTACCCTCCAGGACAAAGACTTTGGTATACTGGCCAGACGGTGGTGCTGCAGGCAGCTACTCCCTACTATTATGAATACTGCAACATCAGAATAGAAGGACATCTGGGAATGTTCCATTAGTCTGCAGCTCTGCCACAAACCCAGATGAGACTAAGTAGTTACAAATAAAATGAGCGAATGCATACAAGCATCTTGCACAGTATAGTTTTGTATGCCAGTGCCCACTACCCCAATTCATAAACATGAATCATGTTTGGAGAATCCACCTTGTAATATTCATCATGTATTCTTGAATAGTGCACAAGTGTGCCTAGCTCACCATAATCTGCTAAGAGCTGCTGTGCTTGGGATGTCTGACAGTGTTGTACAGGAAGGCAGTGCTACACAGCATGGTAGTGGCATGTGGCCAAGTAAGGTATTTTACATCTTACTATAAAACAGTATGTAGCTCCATAACGTAACTCCTCTGTAAGATATAAAATGCCTTACTGATCTACCTGCCACTGCTTCACTGTTCTCCACCATCTTGCCTGTGATTCGTAAAAAATCTTCACTCCATGGGGATGGTAATGGGCTAGTGTCATTACCAAATTATGCTAATGAGGGGATCTGGTCCCGTGTAAGCAATTGGTGAGAGCTCACCTACATCAGTGGGAAGGGATGGGACAAGTTTGCCTGTATCACAGGTGACGCCACTGCAAGTAGGGCTTTTCCTGGCAGGCAACAGAGATATACTTTATTTTTATTTTAGCAGTGCTGATATGCTGCTTAACACTGTCACTAAGACAGCATATTTTCAGAGGAGAGGGGACTGCTGCACTGACAAGTGTAGCACTGTCAGACAGTATAAAGCATAAAGTAGAATTCCTATGGTTACCCCCCACTGGGACTAACCGATACTCCAAAAAAAAATATCCTCAAAAATGGCATACATGAGGGATAGAGGGAATCTGCACGTGCAATGAATAAAGACTGCATACAATGTCTTAAGGCACTCTGTTCATACTTTTATGAATCATTATTGTACAATGTTTATGAATAGGCCCTTAAATCTATTTTTTTTTTTACACTGACTGTGTGGAAATCTGCATATTCTCTCTGTGTTCCCATGAAGTTTCACATCCCTAAGACATACTATCAAAATTAATCAGTAATTTTCACATTAATTTTGACCAAGATGTACAAGTATGGTGTGTGTGTGTGTGTGTGTGTGTGTGTGTGTGTGTGTGTGTGTGTGTGTGTGTGTGTGTGTGTGTGTGTGTGTGTAATAGACAGCCAAGACCGGTTTTATAGCTTATTCCAACAATTAATCAGAGGTTGAAGGAATGAATGAATGAATGGTACTGTTTTTTTATTTACTGTTGACTTTGGTTTTAACAGCTTTACACAGTTGATAAAGCAGATTTAAAGGGTTTGGATCTGCATTTTTTTTTGTGGTGTTAAAATGCAGAATAATCTATACTTTCTAGGGGCCTTCTCATAAGCAATACTAAAAATTTATTGGAGCCATCACTATTAATGTCGTCACAGTACAGATCCATACTCTCACTTTACAAGTGTACCATTCATACCTGTCAACCTCTGAGAGCATGAAATCTGGACAAAACCACAAATAAAAGTACTACTATGAAGCAATGCTGCAAGCACAGAGGTTACCTTTTCTGCATCTTAATGTAGTGTAACATATGGCAACTGAGAATAAGATGTCCAATACTATAACAGCAAGTATAAAAGAAGAAACTATCTTCCGTTTAACAATGAGTGAGTGTGTATGTATGTATATATAATACATATCTCTACATCTAAATGCATACATACACACACACACACACACACATATATATATATATATATATATATATATATATATATATATATATATAGAGAGAGAGAGAGAGTTTACTATCAAAATTGCAAATTACACAAAAAAATCCGTTCATATGACTGGCTCAACAACGATGACAGCAGAGTAAGTAGGTCAGTATGTCAAATGTCATTCGAATTCTGCGTTACTCAAAATACTGTTTCCCCTGCATCTTTTACAACAGCAACTTAAGTTCTATTTTTCATACTACTTTACTATACTACACTAAACTACACATTTTTGCAGGGGGACAGGCACCTACAACCCCCCCATGGGGGGCCGCGCCACCCACACCCCCTGCAAATTATATATTCCAACTCCGACATCGTACTACAGTGAGGAAAAGGATAAATTCCCCAATCTGCACTGTACCATGATCTCTGTTCGGAACATCGACCATATATCAGTGAATGCACAGTAGCATTCACTGCACCGGACACTCACAAACATGATTGGCAATATGGTATTCAGTCAACTGTAATTAGACATCCTGTGTTTGCTAAACCTTCATTCTGTATTTTGATAGTAAACCTACATACATGTATGTATATGTGTACGTATATATGTATATGAATCTACTTCACAAGACTGAAAAAACAAAAGACTGAAAACATTTTTAATGCAGGGAGCAAATCTCCCGTACCCCTCATGGGGGGGGGGTACCCCCACACCACATGCTAATTATATATACCAACTCCAAGATCATACAACAGTGGAGAAGGGGCAAATTTCACCTTTCAGTATTTTGAGTTTTCTGAAGTACATCCATGTGTGTGTGTGTGTGTGTGTGTGTGTGTGTGTGTGTGTGTGTGTGTGTACACACACACACGTATATATGTATATATATATATATATATATATATATATATATATATATATATATATATATATATATATATATGTATATATATATATATATATATATATATATATATATATATGTATATATATATATATATATATATATATATATATATATATATATATATATATATATATATATATATATATATATAAAGATATACAACATACATACACCTAAACATGTTTGTATGTGTGTATGATGCTGAAACTATGGAAAGGCAAAAAAAAGCAATCATTACCAAAAAAATGAAGTAGAAAATACTAAATGGCATTGTGATATCCCCAGTCTGTGCCAGTAATCAAGAAGCCTGAATCCTCACCACTGAAACTGGAGAGGGACATTCACTTGGAATACAAATGGATGCACTCAGTATTTCTAGATGCAGACGTCTCTACATCAAGCACAATTTCCCTTAAAAGCACACAGGGTACACAGTTAGTCTTATGGGCTGCTTCCACTCTTTCTTTCGCTAGCGCCGCAGTAAGACTCCCCACTAGCACAGCTTTAAAGTTGAGTCCTTAGCCGGGGTTTCAAGCAAAGTCCTCCAGCACCCTCTCTGTGAAACCAGTGCCTTGTGTACCTGCTCCAAGCAGGTGACTCGCACACTCTTTCACATTTGATTTTGCAGAGAGACACACACAGACACAGACACACAGACACACACACACACACACACACACACACACACACACACACACACACACACACACACACACACACAGAGGAAATGCTGGCACAGATTCACCTGCTCTGCCCCCTTCTGCCCAGACTATGAGGTAGTTATCATTGCCACCAAAACCCCTGCCAGCTACTTCTCTTGACATGGCTGACAGTACACCTCCTATTGGCACATCTATCCCCACTTTAAAGACTCAAGCTAGTTTATCAAGTGCTCCTTGAGAAACGTTGTTTGAGAGGAATGAGCCTATCAGGGAATACATTACTCCATACCCTATCTTGAGAAACCATCTGCATAGGCACTGCTAATCCCCCTACTGTGCTGCATTGTCATATCATATGCCTAAAACCCTAGGCTCCACCATAGTAACTTGGCATTTTGCTGACTGGCTAACTGTAGCCATAGATCCCCCTCAGACTCCTCCTGCTTCCTAATGCAGATACTTAGCACGAGGGCCTCCCAATCATGGTAAGGTTTTTATCATGTTCACATGGTACAATTTGTGCCCCTGCCTCCTGCCTAGCAGTTCTACCATATAGTTAACATCACTAATCTTCCTTACTACTTTGAAGGGTCCCTCCCAAGCTGCCTGCAGCTTATTGTGTCTGACAGGAATGAGAACCATCACCTGCTGTCCAACAGCAATCTCTCGGACTCTAACATTCCTATCATACCAAACCTTTTTCTGTTGTTGGGCTCCTGCCAAGTTCTCCTGGGCCAAGCCCATGACTTTCTAAGCCTTGTCCTGAGGTTTAGGACATATGCCATAACAGACTCCTTGTGGGATTCACTCACCCTCCCACTCATCACAAATCAAAAGTTCCCCTCACCCTATGTCCAAACAGTAACTCAGAGAGTGAAAAACCTGTGGATTCCTGGGGTACCTCTCTGTATGTAAACAGCTGATGGAGCAAATATTTGTCCCACTCTCTCAAACTGGTCTGCAAATGCCTGCAGCATGGTCTTTAGTGCAGAGTTTAATCTCTCCACAAGACCATTAGTCTGGGGATGGTAGGGGGGTGGGGTTTAGGTGCTTCAGCCGACAGTCCTACAGACATGCCAGCAGGTCTGACATGAAATTGGCACCTCTGTCAGCCAGTATTTTTCTTGGGAAACCTACCCTTCTGAAAATCTCTAGCAAAGCATTTGCCACCTTCTTTGCTTCAATGGAGGACAGAGCCACCACTTCAAGGTATTTGGAAGCATAATCAACTACCACTAGGATATACTTTTTCCCTGCGGAGTTGGGGTACTCAGTATCAATAGCTACCCTCTGAAATGGCTCCTCAATCACAGGTAAAGGCATCAAAGGAGCTCTGACTGTGTCTCCTGCCTTGTCTACTTTTTGGCACTGCTCACAGGACTTGCAGCACCCTGTTACATCCCTTGCAATCCCAGACCAATAAAAGTTCTGCATAATATGTATCTTGGTACTCTTTATTCCCATAATGACCTGCAAATGGAATGTCATGGGCTATGGCTAAAAGTGCCAGAAAGTAAGCTCAGGGCACTACCAACTGCTGCATTGCTTCACCCTCTAGCCCTCCCTCAAAAATCCACTCTCTATACAGTAACCCTTTGTTCCAGTATACAGACACTCATTTTCTTTGAGAATTAGGTGCCTCCCTAGCTATCTCCCTCAAGCCTCTTAGTGTAGGGTCTGACAGCTGAGCCTGTCTCAGCTCTATTTTTGTGACTCTTCCTAGCTCCCCTTCCACAGGAAGTCTGGTATCCTCTGACAATGGTGCCTCACTGTCAGGCTAGGTACTACTACTCATCTCTGCCCTTGCAGTCACTCTGCCCAATGGAACATCAGTACCTACCAGCAGCAGTGGCTCACTTTCAGGCTCACTGCTACAGGATAGCTGCCTCCATTTAATAGCCACACCACCAGCCCTGGCTTCAGGTGTGGTGTCTTTCTGGGTCTCCCCAGGCTACCAGACCCACATGCCTGTCTCCAAGCCTGACTGCATGTCTCAAACAACAGAGGGGAAGGGGAGAGGAATTGGACTGCAAGGACTGTCCTTGCAGTCAGCCTGGACTGATGAGATAGCGAATCATAAGAAGGATATGTCCACCCTTTAGTAGGCCAATTTCTACTAAACTTTGGAGAACCTGCTGCAAAATCTTTAACAGTCTGCATAGACTTAGCCTTGTCTTCCATTTTCTTTAAAACTGCCTCAAACAGGAGAGAGAACCAAACAAGACATCAGATTGGGGCATCCAAAAAAAATCCTTTGGTTTTGGTCAGATGATAATGATCCTCAGCCAGGGCATGCCTGCAGAGAACTGGGCAGCCAGCAGAGACCCCCACGAGAGGCCTGTACACCATCAAAAACATTGCTGCAAGAATGCTTACCCCTGTTCCATCAATCTAACTCTTAACAGTCTCTACAACTTTACAATAGAACCTCCCAGAGCATCAGCATCAGATTTAGATTTTAGCTGAGATAGTTTTTAATTTTGAACATTCAAAAAGCAGCTAGACAAGGCTCTCATGGCTAGAGTTTCTTAAGAAGTATAAACTTTTCCCCATCTATCCTGGCCCTCGCCCCTGCCTCTTTTATCTCAGGAAACGGACCCTTTAGCCTCTTGCCAGCTACACCCTTAGGCCCCTGCTGCTATGGGACTACTTGCCAAACTCTTCTTTAACTGGCACTATGTAATACCTATCTGGTAACAGGTGCAGGAAGGAAGAATCAGGATTAAAGGCAAAGAATCAGAATTAAGAAGCCTCTGCAAACACATCTTCCACCACATTCAGAACAGGAGGTATAGCTAAGGCCTATGCTGGGGTAAAAAAAAAAAATCCTACAAACCTTTCCATTTAGCTCTCAAATAAAATTCCTAAAATTTAAAAGAAAAATCCTGGGAGGTCTCTGAAAAGAAAAATCAAATCCATCAGAATCAGAGGAATAAAAAGAATAGAATCAGATCAGAATAAATCAAGAACTCCCGAAGATGCTCAACCGAATCCCCACACAGGATCCATCCTGCTCGCATCATCTCCCCCAGCCTCCATAGGAATTTTGAGCATGTGCTTCTTGGGCACAGCACCTGAAGAACTGGGAGTGACACCACAAGAAGCTAAATCCCCTCCTCTCTAGGAAAGAAGCAAAAAGGAAGAGAGCCCTAGAGACCCTAGGGAAGGGAGGGGTACAGTTGCTTGCCCCCAGCCTACAGCCTGCCCTGCCTCCCTGGGAGGCTCCAATCCCAAAAATCAAAGTTTCTCCCTGGGACTCCAGAACCCGGTTCCACTCCACCACTCCACTGACCTCTCTAAGAACTGGCGTCCGACTCTACGCTCCTTCTAATCTAGGTTTAACTGCCTTGTCCTTGCCGCTTGCGGTTCGGAGAAGCGGCGATTCGGCATCCCGCAGCCATGTTTATGCCCCAAAGACCAACCACCAACATCCAACCTCCCTAACCCAGCTCTTATTAACCCCTTATTAAACCGGCATCCAAAAATGGTATACACAAATTGTGGTAAGGTCAATAACAAGGTATACAAAATCCTATGTACAGTCTCAACAATTTTCTGACATCGGTTTTACACTTTTTCTGGAAAAAAACAAAGTTACTGACGGAAAAAAACAAAAAGGCAACCACTGAGGCAAGAAAAACCAACTCAACTCGAAAAGCGTCAAAATTTCCGGTGAAACGAATCAAACGCCCGACTGCAAATTTAAAAACGCATGCACCAAAATGCAAAGACTAAGTGTTAGAACTGCAGCAATGTGAGATGAAGAACATCTGCATGTACACAAGGTATTGTGTCATCAAAATCATTCCCTATCAGGACATCTGCAGGGATAACCTGAAACACACCTACTTGCTTCCTTTTCCACCATCCCAGTCAAAGACAACCCTGGCCAAAGGGATTTTGAATGGGGTCCCACCTAAAACTCAGACTGGAATGGACTGCCCAGTTAAGTACTGCTCCTCTTTAACCACTGCAGGCTTCACAATGGTTATGTCAGATGCTGTGTCTCTCTTAGCAGTGGCCTGTTTTCCATCCACTAAAATAGGATATAGCCTCTTGTGATAGATTGGTACTGCTTTTGTCCCCAGACAACTTACCATTGGCATACTGTTATTCCCACTTGCTTGCTACCCCACATTTTGTTCCCCACCTTGCCTCCATGGACGTCTGTATGGTACATGGCCCCACTGGTTACATCTAAAACATTTAACCCTTGATCCGGACTGTGTACCTGAACTAGTGAATGCTGTTGCGGTGGTTTAGGCTGCCCATCATGGGTTCCCTGACAGCCATATGCAGCACTGGGTATCTCCTTCCTGTGTAGTGATGTCCTGTTTACTAAGCAGAGATCCCCTTTCTTCCCCAGCTCATCTGCAGAGTTACATTTTCGGTATGCCAACCAGATGCTCATGTCCTCAGGCAAAGTACTAAGGGCTTGCTCCCTCATCAAAAGGTCTGCCAGCCCTTCAAAAGTGGTGATCCGAAACACACTCATCCACCTATGAAAATAAGTGCTTAACTGAGTAATATAATCACACACACTTTCATCTGCCTTGCGTCTATGTTCAAAAAACTTTTTTTTTTTTCTGTAAGCTTCAGGTGTTAACTTAAAACATTCAAGTTAATATGTCTTTACTTTTCATAGTTTAATCAATGTCAGACAATTTAGAAACAGCAGTTACAGCTTTACCATGGAGTAAGAAGGTCAGGAACCATACCCAGAACCATTGGTCAACATTATACTGTTTACATACTCTTTGAAATATATGAATAAAACTATCAAGATTATCACCCTCTGTAAATTGTGGAAGAAATTTACTGACCTTTATTGCTTCTGGGGTACGGCTATTCCCTTCCCCATTACCTCCATGACCCAGACAAAGAGTCAGCATCTCCTTCTCATGTTGACGCTGCTTCTCCTTTACTTTGGCCTCCAAACACCACAGTCTCTCTTTTTCTTCAGCCTCCAATGCCACAGTCTCTCTGCTGATTCTGTTTCTAAACATTTGGCCTCCAGTTCAAGTCTCTAACTCCAGATGGATTTTTAAGTCCTCTGAGGAAAAGTTGAACTATCTTGTTTCTGAGGGCTGAAAATGACCATGACCAGACTGGTTATCCTCCTGGATGCTGGTCTGAGTGGTGACCAAGGCTGAAAGCATTTCCTCTTAAGACAGGTTGGTATGCACCAGTCCTTTGGCTTCACACACTTTGGCCAACTGGTTCTCTGTCAGCGTGTCATAATCCTCTGCTGGTATCTTTGCCTGCTTTTCTTGACTAAACTAAACTAACAAAAAAATAAATAAAAACTGTTGTGATTTGAAACTCTGAATGGCTACCTTGTGGCTGCTGACAGAATGCACACCTTTAGTGGCAACTGCTTACACACTAAAAAGTTCCAATACCCATACCACTGCTCATCAAAATGGGATGTCTCCACACTGGGTCAGAGCCTGAATTCACACCACTGACACTGGAGAGGGACGTTCACTTGGAATACAAATGGACACACTCAGTATTTCCAGATGCAGACCTCTCTGCATCAAGCACAATTTCCCTTAAGGGCACACACATAACCCAGGGGTTGGTTCCTCGGACCCCCAATAAGACTCCCCACTGGCACATCTTTAGAGTTGAGTCCTTAGTCGGGGTTCCAAGCCAAGTCCTCCAGCACCCTCTCTTTGAAACCAGTGTCTTGTATGCCTGCTTCAAGCAGCTGACACACACATTCTGAGATTTGCTTTGCACACACACACACACACACACACACACACACACACACACACACACACCTGGGAAAGGCTGGCACAGATCCACCTGCTGTGCTGCCTTCTGTCCAGACTATAAGGTAGTTATCTCTGCCACCAGAATTCCTGCAAGCTATCCTGGCATGGCTGGCAGTACCTCCTATCCTCACATGCATAACCTACAATTAAGGGCATGCCATCCAGATCTAAGGAGATCATAGTCCCACTATTCATTCATTAGATCAATAATAGAGTACAATACACCCTTTGGCAAGTAGCCAGCCAGGCATTTGCAACAGCAGGAGTGGTTACAGTTCATTGATAAAAGAATACATTGTGTAAATAACATGTCCTACGCAGACCACCTCTACAGCCCTGCCCTGTACTCTGTCTCCTACACATTAATGAGAGTTGATCCATCATAGGAGGTTACTAAGCTAATGGCCCTAGGGCCCTTACAAGCCTAGCCAAGTACAACCCCTGTTCCCAAGAATATCACGGTATTAAGCAGAACTAAGTCAACAACTACTTCCCTGTCCAAGAGGAACACAGGTGAAACTCCCAGGGTGAATTTGCAGTTTCCCATCCAATCATCCAAATTACACTTAAATAGGATCAACGATGGGCTGTGCTTCACCTGAATTAGAAATTTGTTACAGAGGAGAAGTAATGTCTGTGATACATATATGTCTCTCCAGCAAGTCCTGTTGAGGTCACATACTAGGTTGAGTTCCCTAGATCAAGTGCATCTTACACCATCTGATTTACAAATGTGCAGCATTTCCATTAGAGCAGGATCGGAGATTATTTTATATGCAAGGCAGAGGTCCCCTCTTGGTAGTCTGTATGACACAGAGTATAGTGACAGTGATTTGAGTCTATCAACATATGATACATGTTAAAGACCATGAATTTTCTTTGTAAGAAACCTTTGAGGTCTTACAAGTTGCTGCAGGTGCCTGGTAAAGTAAATGCTATAGATAGCACTGTACTCTATTATTGACCTGATGAGTACGGGGGGGGGGTTATAACTTCTGTTCTGGATGCAATGCCCTTACTTACGAGGTGGGTGACATAGAAAGCCTTTCTTACCACTGTGAAGAAGTGGTAGTCAAAGGAAAGCTTACTGTCAACCTGTGTGCTTAAATCTGTCACCACTGATTGTGTGCTTAGGAATGCGGTAATCTGCAGGGACATCACCTGTTCTGGATGCAATGAGCCTTTCTTACCACTGTGAGTCAACCTGTGTGCTTAGGAATGCGGTAATCTGCAGGGACATCACCCTTGCCAAAGGGGATGATAATGCATTTTTTGCATTGAGTTTTAGCCCATGACTTTGGCACCAGTCGTTTGTCTGTGTAAGTCCCTCTTGTAGGATGTTGACATCATCTCAGGACTCGGTGACTGAACCCAGATGACTGTACCCAGTTTGCAATCATCAGCAAACTTTGTCAGCCATAGGCCTTTTGTTTGAGCCTGTACATCTGAGTAGTAGATTCCAAACAACAGGAACCCCAGGACACATCCCTGTGGAACACCACTGGTTACAGATCTGCTGGTGGAGGTAGAATCACCTATTTTGGCAGTGTACATTCTATTGGTGAGCCAGATTGCAACCCACCTAACAATATATGAGTTGATCTCCAGCTGGGTGAGTTTATCAATGATGCTTGTGTGGGGAATAGTGTCAAAGGCCTTGGCTATGTCCAGGTAGGCCATATGCATGGATCTGCCTTCATCCAATGTTTTGGTGACTGTCTCAAAGGAGTCCACCAAGTTCAAGAGGCAGGATCTCCTTTAATGAAGCCAAACTGGGTTGGGTCAAGCATTTGGAAGTCTCCTATATCTTTGTTGATAAGGTCCATGATTATTCTTTCCATAGCCTTGCAGATTAGGCGGGTCAGGCTTATGGGTCTGTGGAGGCACCTTCTTTATGTATTGGGATGACTGTTGCTTTTTTCCATTCAGCAGGTACAAAATCAGTGCTTAGACTGTGGTTAAAAAGGGTACACAGAGGTGCGGTTAGTTCCTGTTCTAATCCATTTAGAATGCAGCCTGGGATATTATCAGGACTCATAGAGGCTGTGTTTTTGTCTTTGGAGAGAGCATTTATAACCTGCTCCTTGGCGATATCAGGTGGTAGGGATGCTTTGGGGAATATGTGGTGGGGACAGGGGGGAGAAGTTTTCACTGAACCTGCCAACTAGCAGCTTGGCTATTTCTAGTGGGTTCAGTATATGTGGTGCCATTAACAACTAGTTCTGTGCAGATCTGGGTTTTTCCTTTGACGTTTCTGACATAGCTAAAGAAGGCTTTATGGTTATTCTTAGTGAAGGAGGCTAATATGGATTCATAGTTAGCTTTAGAATGCCTTACAAGGTGCCTTATTTGCTTGTTTAAGCTGAGGAGAAAATACTTCTAGTTCACAGACCCCTTCTTCCTGCTCTTGGACAGCAATTTCTTTCTCTAGTTGTATAACATGTTAATGGTGAATGTCCACCAGGCAGGTTTGTTCTTTCCTGAGGATCTTGTTTCAACCCTATCAGGTATGGCTGAGTCAATGCTTATACAAGGCATTGGTGTAAATCCCAGTATAGGTGTCCATGCCATCAGTGAGGAAAGGGGATATGAAGCTATTAATGCTGTCACGTATTAGGATGTAATTGGCTTTGGAGAAATTTTTTAGTCTAGTTGGTGCTTATGGGGGGTCAGATGTTACTGTTACTTCTAATGAGACTGATTTATGATCAGACCATACTAGGGAGGGCTGCACACATGGGGTGGTGCAACGATCACATGTTAGTGAGCACCAGAGCCAGAACATTTGGGCCCCTTGTGGGGGTGTCAACCAACTGGCCCAGGGCACTGGAGATGATGAAGTCCAAGAACCTTTGGACAAGTGTGTTCGTATATGTGTAATTTACCCTATCTATGGATGGGTAGTTAAAGTCACCTAAAACCTGGGTGTTTGGTTGTAACTTGAGCAATTCAAGTAGATCCAAATATGCAGTGTGGGTATCCTGGTTCATTGTGGGGGTCCTATAACTGGCAATAACTTGGAGAGCAGTCTTACCTATAGTCAATTGGACCTGGATTAGTTGAAGGGAACTGTTTTGTTTAACCAGTCTAGAGGTCTATTTATCTTTGATGAATATTGATACTCCACTTCCTTTAGTTCTAGAACTTTCAGTATGTGGTTTGAATGTGTGGAAGGCATTTTAACCCGGTATGGCCTGCGTGCTTTCCACAGCCTTAAACCAAGTCTCTGTGACTGCACAGATGTCAGCATCTTCTAAGGTGAGGGCTGTTTCCAGTGAATGCAGTTTTAGGTTTAGACTCCTAGTGTTTGGCAGCATAACCATGAGGTATTTTTACGTTGGGAATTGTGGTTGTTGTGACACTGCCTAAATAAAAAACAAAAGGCACTATGAGGGAGGAAAGCGCCTTAGCCAGTAACCAAAATCCCAGAGCTGACAGATGAAGACCATCTCTGGCAAAGCAGCGTGGTCTATCTACCATGTCATTCCAGGCTGACAGGTACTGGATCTCGTTAGAATGACACCAGAAACTAAGCCAACTGTTGAAGTCAATCACTTTTTGTTTATATTGGGGTATCATCTTAGGTGAAGGTAGTATGCTGCTCAAGGCTAGGGACATACCTGCCTGAGACACATATTCAGAGAACTCAGTTACGTCTCTCCTCATATAGTCCAGTGAAGTATGTCTCAAGTCATTCACACCAACATGAACTATGGCAGAGTCACAACAGTACTTGTTGTGAGGAGACTTGAGTGAGAGTGTGATCTGGCAGATCCTGGCACCTGACAGACAGCTGACCGTAACCTTCTCCTTGTCCAGCCTGGTGAGTGGGACATCTGTGTGTCTCACTATAGAGTCACCTATGACCAAAAAATTTGGTTTAGATATGCTTTGCTTTAGGGGCTTGTTTGGTGAGACAATGCTGTAGGTACTGTATTAGGTGTAACATGTTTGTGTTTCAGAGGCCTCTGGGGTTTAAGTAAATTTCTGGTGAGTACCTCCATGTATGATGGTTTATGTGCTGACAGGAGGTCTAGTATGTGGGCTGCAACTTGTTCAGTGTCACTGTTCTGTGAATGAGAGAGTAAGGACTCCAAATTCTTAGTGCATATGCATCTCTCACAAATTGAGCTTGAGTGGTTTAGGAGTAGTTGGTTGTCAGTGTACATGAGGCAATTGCTACACTGCCTCAGGATACCCATGTCAATCAAGCTGGCAGGAGAAATGCAGGAGAACTGACCATCCATAATAAATGCTTCCTTTACTGAGGAAGGATGTAGTTTAATTGGGGGCTTAATGCAGGGTCTATACTATTGGGGTTCTCAAGGGGTATGAAACTATTAGGGATTAGGAGATTTCGGTTAAAATGGCAAATGCTGTAGAAAGCCCAGCTGAGGTACTCTCCGAGCAGCTAAGCTCAATTTAAGGGACTCCTCAGTTGGAGCATGGGCAGCTTCTAATGGAAAATAAATCTACTTTAGCTTTTGCGTCGATAACTGCCAGTGCTACGAAGGTGCATGACATGCAAACAGATGCCTCAGATTGCTCAGATGAAGATAGTAGAGCAGTGGCTGGTCGCCAAACTCTGTGAAACTGTGTTAAAACAGGTGCAAACCCACAAAACGCTGGACTTGTGTAGTAACTGTGAGAACCCTTTTTTAAAACAATTTAAGCAATTTCAAACAAACTGGACAATGGAAATGCTCAATACTGAGACTTATTCCAACAATCTCCAACTCAGATGGGTCCTTTGCTACACTCTTCTGCCACAAGGGTGCAATACAAACTTGCAAGGCATTCTCAGATCCAGCTCTGATTGATCTGTTACACATAAACAGAACTAGAATTACCTGTTTTAAGGATGTAAACCTCATCTGTGACAAAAAAAAAACATGTTGGAGGGACAGATATGTGTCTCAAAGATTACCCCCCCCCCCCCTACAAATGGTAGAGGACTCCCTGTTCTGAGCTCTTCCCTAAGCCTATTCAAATGCAATTTGGTCCGATGGATGTGAATTGCAAATTCACCCCGGCTTATCACCTGTGTCCCTTATGGACTGCAACAGCTTGTAAGATGCCTTAAGGCACAAGCATACACTAAAGCCACTCTAGTCTTTTTGGGAAAATTGGAGCATGAATGGCTGGGCTTAAAAAGGATCTTGGACTTTGGCCAAGTAACTTCCGATAATGCTATGGAAAACAAAACCTGATGCAAAAATGCTCACGATTCTAATAATGCTCTAATGAATGCAATAAATCAGTACAAGAAATACAGAGCAGTGTTATATCAACCATACTAAATGAAA